>NC_035170.2:18152855-18452855 GCF_001659605.2 Manihot esculenta
TTTAACAAATATTCTCATAAATCCGTTGCTAATATATTAAAATTCGATCACAAAAAATAATTTCCTGCTTTTATTTAGATATTCCCTGTATAATCAAATAATTTATAATTAAGAATCATATTTAATATAAATCCAATATCATTCATAATAATTATAATTAATGTTCATAATACTTAACAATATTCATAATATTTAAAATAAATTCATAATATTTAACAATGTTAATAAAATTTAAAATAAATTTATAATACTTAACAATGGTCATAAAATTTAAAATAAATCCATAATACTTAACAATGTCAATAAAATTTAAAACTAATCTATGAATTTATTGAACAATCTGATAGAGAAGTAGAATATGCAATTATGTTATGCGGTGAATATCTTTTTTTGTTCTTCAATGATTTTATCTGATCTTTTTATTTGCTTTTCTATCTGCGCTCGCATTTACTCTTGCATTTGCTCCATGTCTTCTTTCATTTTGATTCGGTTTTTGAGGCATCTAAAATATACTCAAGGGGGAACTTGCTCCTCCCATCACCGGTGACAATAGAAGCAGCTTCTTTCCATCCAACCATCTGCATTCGCCGACGAATAACATCAAGTGGATAGGCAACTGTTTGGCCAACAGTTGCAGCTGCAACCCCACAAGCAAGCCTTGTAGTCACACTTAAGTCAAAATCTTGAACTAGTCCAAATGGTTTAGCTTTAACCAACCAATCTTTTAGCAATTCATACACAGCAAAGTTGAGACCCACATATGGGATCTGTCAACAAGAAATAAGAAATTAGCAAAAATAAAGAGAAACCACACTGTTCCTAGGGTCAAATAAGAATTCTAAAACTTGAATGGTGAAGTTGTCAATAATAGCAAGAGTATCATCATTACTCTACCTGCAAACAACTAGAAAAACAAGGGTTAAAAAAATTATCAGTCTTCCTCTATTTTGCCCTTCCCCCTAGTCAATCAACAATTCAATGCTGAAAAGACTTCATAAAGAAGCAAGGGAGTTAACAAAGAGGGGAGGTATCAGGAAGAAGGTAAAGCAACAATCCAGCAGCAAAATACTACATTTTCTCAACAAGTGCAAATAATACCAAGTCATAGAGATCGTTGCTGAAATCATAAATGTTAAAAAGTAGCAATTGCTAAAAGATTTAGAATCGCCAAAAAGAATGTAACAGCCCGGAAACCGATACCCCTCTGTAACGGCCCGAACCTCTACCGGCGCTAGGATTCAGGTCGGCATAAGGCCGCCAGTGTAACGACCCGAAAATCGGACCGCTACCGACGCTAGGATCCGGGTTGGCTTAAGGCCGCCAAGACCCGTAGCAAGCCTGACTTGCAACCTGAAAACCTGTTTAATCCCATACATGATCACAACATACATAAAAATTTAAAACTTTTCTTTCATACATCCAACTCAACCTGAACATGCATTGCACATAGTCATAATCATAAACATGATCCCTCTGTGGGATCTCATCAATGCCCCAATGGGCGATGCATCATAAGATGAGTTGGCTTTCATGAACATAATAAAACATTTTTGATCATGTAATAAAAGGGATACCTCATACACAATGTCAAGCACAATATCTAATCCTCAATATCATTACATGACTGAAACTGTACTTTTACATAACATTAATACATCTATCATGTCCACACTAACTATTACATGCACGTGACTTCATTACTCTTGTAAACCTCCTGGTCTACCCTGTACCTGCAATCCTGGGGAAATTGGGAGAGGGGTGAGCTACTAGAGCCTAGTGAGCAGAATAATAAAACACTTAAAACATATGATAACATGAAATGCATCACATCACAGCTAATCACATCAAGGATGAACTTGTCACCAATAGCCCTCTACATGGTCCAACTGTGCCAGAACGTAGAATGGGTGCTGGTCTTTCCCTTACATATCATAACATAACAGTGTCCAACTGTGCCAGAACGTAGAATGGGTCCTGGTCTTTCCCTTACATAGTGCCAGCGAACGTAGAATGGGTCCCACTGGTCTTACTTTCCGTACCGTACATATCATATCGTCATATCATAGATCGAGGGCTATGGATCATTCAATATTCATCCACATCAACATCAAAATGTGCAATGCAACATATTCGTGAATTCTAATGCAAGCAACCTAATTCATCACGTGGCATTCATGATGCATGAACAATGCTCAAAACTTTGAAATTTATTTACTTTAAACGTAAAGGTTTATTCCACTCACCTCTGGATAGCTCTGACCAGACACTGGGGCAACAGACTCACTGCGGGGGTCCTCGGTTCCTCGGGTCCGAACCTACACAGGTGGACTCAAATGAGGGACCAAACATACATGAACATAACTCTAAATAACTCCCCAAAAACCCCCTAATACATCATGGAATAATCATAGAAAAACATGCAAGAAAGGGCTGGACAGGGCACTTTCGGCGGCAGGTTCGGTGGCCGAAAGTCCCTCCAGAGCCGAAAGTCAGGCAGGTTCGGCGGCACCTTCGGCGGCCGAAACTCCCAGACAGAGGCGAAACTCATGCATGTTCGGCGGCACCTTCGGCGGCCGAAAGTCCCAGACAGAGACAAAAGTCTCCTTTCTGGGGCAAGCTTCGGCAGCCGAAGGCTGCCTCCACAAGCATGTTCGGCGGCCGAAAGTTCCTTCGGCTGCCGAACCTCGTTTCTCCCAGAATGGCAGAAACTCAGCTCCCCTATGCATTTATGCCTCCTATCTCATCCAAACATGCATAAACCTATTCTACAACATTCCTCAATCATACACAAGCAAACATACAAGTTCCTAGGGGCATCAAACCATCAAAAACCCCAACTACAACACACAAGCAACTCACATTGTCCAAAAACACAAATAAAACCCATAAACCTAACCATGAGCTAAACATGCATTCTACCCCATAGATCTTGCATAAAACTTACTTTAAACATGAAATGAGCTTAAGATCGGCTCTTACCTCTTGAAGATCGAGAGAGAGACGTCCTAAACTCGGAGGTGGGAGATTTTTGGGTTCTTGAACCTCAAAGCTCCAAAACTTGCTTAAAACTCAAAAATCTTCAAAACAAGGTAAAAACTTGTGAGAAACTCGAAAGATCTGAAGGAAAAGACTCAAGATCGGTGAGGGGTGGCGGAGAACTCACCTTGGCCGGAAATGGGGAAAAAGCTCGCCCGTTTTCGGCTAAGGGACCCTTTTATAGTGGCTGGCCAGGCCACGTTCGGGGGGCCGAACGTGCCTCCGCATGCATGCCATGTTCGGCGGCCGAACTTGAGGTTCGGCGGCCGAACCTGAGTTTTCCTTCAAGGTTGTTTTTATGCAAAAACTCATTTCCATTATACTTAAAACCATGAAATACCTTAAAACATTTTATGAAAACATGATTCTACCATACTAGAGGCTTCCGACATTCGAGATTCCACCGGACGGTAGGAATTCTGATACCGGAGTCTAGCCGGGTATTACATTCTCCCCCCCTTAAGAACATTCGTCCCCGAATGTTCCTCAACTAGCACATAGCATGGCATGAAACATAACATACATACATACATAGCACATAAACACATAGAGATCTCACCTTAAAAGAGATGAGGGTACTGCTGGAGCATAGACTCCCGTGTCTCCCAAGTGCATTCTTCCAAATTGTGGTGGTTCCACAGGACTTTCACCATCGGGATTTTCTTGTTTCTTAGCTTTCTGATCTGGGTGTCTAAGATCCGTACTGGCTGTTCAACATAAGTGAGATCCTCTTGGACCTCCACATCAGGCTCACTAAGAACCTTGCTCGGATCTGACACAAACTTCCTCAACATTGAAACATGGAAAACCGGATGGATTCTTTCCATTGAAGCAGGTAAATCCAGCTTGTACGACACATTCCCGATCTTTTGCAAGATTCAAAGGGTCCGATGTATCGTGGGGCTAGTTTACCTTTCTTCCCGAAGCGAATCACTCCTTTCATAGGAGACACCTTGAGCAATACCAGATCCCCCTCCTGAAACTCTAACTGCCTTCTGCGGATGTCTGCATAACTCTTCTGTCTGCTTGCAGCAGTTTTGATCCTTTCTCTGATTATGGGTACTACCCTGCTGGTAATCTCTACTAGCTCAGGCCCTGCCAAGGCTTTTTCTCCAACCTCTTCCCAGCAAACAGGTGATCTGCACTTCCTTCCATATAAAGCTTCATATGGAGCCATCCCGATGCTAGCATGATGGTTGTTATTGTAGGCAAACTCCACCAAAGGTAGATGCTGCCTCCAAGAATCGCCAAAGTCCAGCACACACATCCTGAGCATATCCTCTATGGTCTGGATGGTCCTTTCTGACTGTCCGTCCGTCTGTGGATGGAAAGCAGTACTGAAATCCAACCTAGTACCCATGGCGTTCTGCAGACTCCGCCAAAACCTGGAGGTGAACTGGGGCCCTCTATCTGACACTATCGAAACAGGAACCCCATGCAGCCTGACGATCTCATCTACATACACCTGCGCCAACTTGTCCACAGAATAGCCACTCCTGACAGGGATGAAGTGAGCAGATTTAGTGAGTCTGTCCACAATCACCCATATGGAGTCCAATCTGTTGGACGCCGCCGGTAACCCCACTACGAAGTCCATAGCTATATTTTCCCATTTCCATTCTGGAATAGGTAGCGGGTTAAGCATTCCAGCCGGCTTCTGATGTTCCAGCTTCACCCTCTGACACACTTCGCAGGCTGACACAAACTGTGCCACTTCTTTCTTCATAGCTGGCCACCAATAAACCTTCTTTAGATCTTGATACATCTTGGTGGCTCCGGGGTGAATGCTGTATCTTGCATTATGAGCCTCTCTCATAATGTCTCCTTTTAGCCCTATGTCATCTGGTACACATAGTCTGCTCCCATAGCGGAGGATCCCCTTGCTGTCGAATCTGAACTCACTATCATTGCCTGACTGAACAGTCCTGGCAATCTTCACTAACTCCGGGTCCTCATGCTGTTTCTCAGCCACCTGCTCCAGAAACACGGGTGCCACTCTCATCTGGGCCACTAAAGCACCTGTACCAGACAACTCCAACTGTAGACCTTCTTCAACGAGCTTGTAAAACTCCTTCACCACTGGCCTCCTCTCTGCCGATATGTGGGATAAACTGCCGAGTGATTTTCAGCTTAAGGCGTCTGCCACAACATTCGCCTTACCCGGATGGTACTGAATCTTGCAATCATAGTCACTCAGCAGCTCCACCCATCTTCTCTGTCTCAGGTTCAAATCTCTTTGACTCAGGATGTACTGCAGGCTTTTATGATCCGTGAAGATCTCACATTTTACCCCATAGAGGTAGTGCCTCCACATCTTGAGTGCAAAGATTACTGCTGCCATCTCAAGGTCATGTGTGGGGTAATTCAACTCATGCTTCTTCAGCTGCCTAGAAGCATAAGCGATCACCCTCTCATTCTGCATTAGTACACAACCCAGTCCCACACGGGACGCATGACAAAAGACTGTAAAGTCCTCATCACTAGATGGCAGAGTTAACACTGGTGCTGAAGTCAACCTCTTCTTAAGCTCTTCAAAACTTTCTTCGCACTGGTCGGTCCATAGAAACTTCTGATTCTTCCTGGTTAGTCTGGTCAGAGAAGCTGCAATCTTTGAGAAGTCCTAAACGAACCTCCTGTAGTAACCTGCCAAACCCAAGAAACTTCTAATCTCTGTCACTGAAGTGGGTCTAGGCCAGTTAGCCACAGTTTCTGTCTTCTTGGGGTCTACCTCTATACCATTTTCCGACACCACATGCCCCAAGAACAAAATGCTCCTCAGCCAGAACTCACACTTAGAGAACTTGGCATACAAGCCATGTTCCCTTAAAGTCTGCAGAACCAACCTCAGATGATGGGCATGCTCTTCTGCGTTCCTGGAATACACTAAGATATCATCTATGAAGACAATAACGAAGTGATCCAGGTATTGACTAAATACTCTGTTCATGAGATCCATGAATGCTGCAGGGGCGTTGGTTAACCCAAACGGCATCACAAGGAACTCAAAATGCCCATATCTGGTCCTGAAAGCTGTCTTTGGCACATCTTCATCCCTTATCCTTAGCTGATGGTACCCCGATCTTAGATCTATTTTGGAGAAACAACCCGCTCCTGCTAGCTGGTCGAATAGATCATCGATCCTTGGCAGAGGGTACCTATTTTTGGTAGTGACTTTGTTCAACTGCCTGTAGTCGATACAAAGTCTGAGGGACCCATCCTTCTTTCTCACAAACAAGACCGGAGCACCCCAAGGTGAGGTACTCTGTCGGATGAAGCCCTTTTCTACCAGCTCCTGCAACTGTTCTTTCAACTCCTTCAACTCGGCTGGGGCCATCCTGTAGGGAGGGATAGAGATCAGTCTAGTTCCAGGCACCAACTCTATCTCGAACTCTATCTCCCTAGCAGGTGGTAAACCTAGAAGCTCGTCTGGAAAGACATCCTGAAACTCTCTGACAACTGGCACCGAGGCTGGCTCCCTGACCTGACTGTCTAGCTCTCTCACATGAGCTAAGTACCCCTGACATCCCTTCCTAAGCAACCTACGAGCCTGAAGAGCTGATATTAGACCTCTAGGTGTACCCCTTTTGTCTCCTCTGAAGACGACCTCTAACCCGTTCTGATCTCTGAACCTGACTACCTTGTCCCTGCAGTCCAAGGTAGCACCATGGGTAGATAGCCAATCCATCCCTAGAATGACGTCAAAATCTGTCAAATCTAGAACCACAAGATCGGCGGAGAGGCATCTTCCCTCAACAAAAACTGGACTGTACTGGCAGACTGACACTGCCACTGACGGGTCACACTTGGGTCCACTGACCCATAGGGAACACTCTAACCCAGAGACTATCAGACCCAACCTCTCAACGGCTCTCGGAGCAATAAATGAATGAGATGCACCCGGGTCCATTAAAGCATACACATCAGAACACCCAATGACGAGATTAGCTGACACCACGGTGTTGGATGTGTTAGCCTCCTGCTGAGTCATGGTGAAGATCCTGGCTGGAGCTGATGGACCTTCACCTCGGGAACCAGAAGAAGAGGCTGCCCCTCTCCCTCTACCTCTGCCACTGCCCTGAGTTGTGGCTGGAGCTGCTGGTTGTGCCACACTACTAGAAGCTGTCTGCTGGGGTTGGCCCATAAAAGGTGCTCTAGGACACTCCCGAGCTATGTGTCCCTCCTGTCCACATCTGAAACATGTATTAGTCCAAGCTCGACACACTCCCCTGTGCGGCCTTCCACATCTCTGGCATTCTGTACCATCTGAGCCTGAGCTCGAGCCACCGCCAAATCCCAGACCAGATTTCAACTTATTCCAAAACTTATTCTTCTTCGGTTTCTTGGTGGTGTTACCCCACCTCTTCTTACTTGAGCTCTGAGAAGAGAGACCTGGCCCTCCTCTGCCTGGGGTCTTAACCCCTGAAGACTGGGTCACTGACTGCTTCACTGACCCCTCAACTATAGCACTCGCTTCCATCCTTCGAGCCATATCCACCATAGTGTGGAAACTTTCCCTCTCAACTGACTGAATCAATGAGGAGTACCTAGAATGCAGCTTCATAACATATCTCTTGGCTTTCTTCGTATCTGAATCTAGAGCTTGCCCTGAAAAAGGCAATAGCTCTAAGAATTTATCCGTGAACTCCTCTACACTCATATGCTCTGTCTGCCTCAGCTGTTCAAACTCAATCATCTTCAGTTCTCTGGAACTGTCTGGAAAAGCCCATCCAGCGAACTCATTCGCAAATTCCTCCCATGTCATACTGTCTAGTCTCGGGTCCACATAACACTTGAACCATTCCCGTGCCTTCTTGCACTTTAAAGTGAACCCTGCCATCTGAATGGCCCTGCTATCATTCGCCCCTAGCTCATCAGTTATAGTCTTTACTACTCTCAGATACTCAAAGGGGTCATCCCCTGACTTGTATTTGGGAGCATCCAGCTTAAGGTAATCTGTCATCTTTACTTTGCTCCCATCGGCTGGGCTAGGTCTAGGAGGTTGGGTAACTGGGGCTGCTGGTTCTGTAGGTGGTGGAGGTGGGGGTGCAGCATTCCCCGAGGTGGGGTTTGCCGGGTTTGGATAGAAGGGTGAGGGTGGATAAGCTGGGTACTGTGTGTAAGGTGGATAGAAAGGTGGATAAGGCATGTAGGTAGGGTAGGGGTTAAAGCTGGAGTAATCCGATGTGCCTCCCATCGGATACCCTGAACCCTGTGGAAAGGGTGGATAATGGGGTGGAAAACCATACCCCGAGGCCTGAACGCCTCCTTGAGACTCCCCTATCCCCTCTTCCTCCATGCTCACATCCAGGTTCCCATCCCTCCTTTGATCCTCTTCCATAACCTCCCTCACATCTGAAGAACTTCCTCCTCTATCTGTCCCCCTTCTGCTAGCATCAAAAGACCTTCTAGGGTCCCTTGACACTCTTTCTCTGTTTGCTCTACAAGACATTGCCCTAGGCAATGTAGGAGGACGGGCGCTCGTGCCCTCATCCTCAGGTGGCACTCCAGTCAATCTTGCAGATCGACGGGTTCCTCTCATCCTGTTTTCTGAAAAACAGTACACATCACACAAACATCAGCATCATATGGTTCATGTGGGCACACATGAACCCTCATCACATAAACATATCATTCATATCATAGCATCAATGCACATGTATATAATCATGGCATTTCACATCATCATATAGGACAGGACTCCACATCCTATCCTAGTGGACATGATCTTTCCTATTGTGCTTGACCTTCTAGAACATCTATGAGCCCGACACTCTAGGTCCGATCCTATGAACCTAGGGCTCTGATACCATTCTGTAACGACCCGAAAATCGGACCGCTACCGGCGCTAGGATCCGGGTCGGCTTAAGGCCGCCAAGACCCGTAGCAAGCCTGACTTGCAACCTGAAAACCTGTTTAATCCCATACATGATCACAACATACATAAAAATTTAAAACTTTTCTTTCATACATCCAACTCAACCTGAACATGCACTGCACATAGTCATAATCATAAACATGATCCCTCTGTGGGATCTCATCAATGCCCCAATGGGCGATACATCATAAGATGAGTTGGCTTTCATGAACATAATAAAACATTTTTGATCATGTAATAAAAGGGATACCTCATACACAATGTCAAGCACAATATCTAATCCTCAATATCATTATATGACTGAAACTGTACTTTTACATAACATTAATACATCTATCATGTCCACACTAACTATTACATGCACGTGACTTCATTACTCTTGTAAACCTCCTGGTCTACCCTGTACCTGCAATCCTGGGGAAATTGGGAGAGGGGTGAGCTACTAGAGCCCAGTGAGCAGAATAATAAAACACTTAAAACATATGATAACATGAAATGCATCACATCACAGCTAATCACATCAAGGATGAACTTGTCACCAATAGCCCTCTACATGGTCCAACTGTGCCAGAACGTAGAATGGGTCCTGGTCTTTCCCTTACATATCATAACATAACAGTGTCCAACTGTGCCAGAACGTAGAATGGGTCCTGGTCTTTCCCTTACATAGTGCCAGCGAACGTACAATGGGTCCCACTGGTTTTACTTTCCGTACCGTACATATCATATCGTCATATCATAGATCGAGGGCTATGGATCATTCAATATTCATCCACATCAACATCAAAATGTGCAATGCAACATATTCGTGAATTCTAATGCAAGCAACCTAATTCATCACATGGCATTCATGATGCATGAACAATGCTCAAAACTTTGAAATTTATTTACTTTAAACGTAAAGGTTTATTCCACTCACCTCTGGATAGCTCTGACCAGACACTGGGGCAACAGACTCACTGCGGGGGTCCTC
Source organism: Manihot esculenta (assembly GCF_001659605.2). Lineage (NCBI taxonomy): Eukaryota > Viridiplantae > Streptophyta > Magnoliopsida > Malpighiales > Euphorbiaceae > Manihot > Manihot esculenta. The sequence continues at coordinate 18,162,740 of NC_035170.2, forward strand.
GGTTCCTCGGGTCCGAACCTACACAGGTGGACTCAAATGAGGGACCAAACATACATGAACATAACTCTAAACAACTCCCCAAAAACCCCCTAAAACATCATGGAATAATCATAGAAAAACATGCAAGAAAGGGCTGGACGCGGCACTTTCGGCGGCAAGTTCGGCGGCTGAAAGTTCCTCCAGAGCCGAAAGTCAGGCAGGTTCGGCGGCACCTTCGGCGGCCGAAACTCCCAGACAGAGGCGAAACTCATGCATGTTCGGCGGCACCTTCGGCGGTCGAAACTCCCAGACAGAGATGAAAGTCTCCTTTCGGGGGCAAGCTTCGGCAGCCGAAGGCTGCCTCCATAAGCATGTTCGGCGGCCGAAAGTTCCTTCGGTTGCCGAACCTGGTTTCTCCCAAAATGGCAGAAACTCAGCTCCCCTATGCATTTATGCCTCCTATCTCATCCAAACATGCATAAACCTATTCTACAACATTCCTCAATCATACACAAGCAAACATACAAGTTCCTAGGGGCATCAAACCATCAAAAACCCGAACTACAACACACAAGCAACTCGCATTGTCCAAAAACACAAATAAAACCCATAAACCTAACCATGAGCTAAACATGCATTCTATGTAACGACCCGAAAATCGGACCGCTACCGGCGCTAGGATTCGGGTCGACTTAAGGCCGCCGGGACCCGTAGCAAGCCAAACATACATCCTGAAAACCTGTTTAATCCCATACATGATCAACAACATACATAAAAATTAAAACTTTTCTTTCAAACATTCCTCATACACCAAACTCAACCTGTGCATGCACTAAACATAATCATAAACTTGACCCCTCAGTGGGATCTCATCTATGCCCTCAATGGGCGATACATCATAAGTTGAGTTGGTTAAACATAACATCAATAGACATTAAGATCATGTATCAACAAGGGATCACAACATACTATGGTCAAGCACACCTCTACATCCTTAAACATCATTTCATAAAATATCTATACTGTACTTTTACATTACATCTTTCTACAATTTGTCATGTCCACATTCTAGCTATTACATGCATAAAACTTCATGACTCTCGCTGACCTCCTGGTCTACCCTGTACCAGCAAGCCTGGGGGTTAAGGGAGAGGGGTGAGCTACTAGAGCCCAGTGAGCAGAATAGTAAAGCATTTAAAACATATGATAACATGAAATGCATCACATCACAGCAAATCACATCAAGGATGAATTTGTCACCAATAGTCCTCTACATGGTCCAACTGTGCCAGGGGCGTAGAATGGGCCTCACTGGTCTTTCTCTTTCATAGCATAACATAACATAACATTCCATAATGCCAGGGGCGTAGAATGGGCCTCACTGGTCTTCCGTACCGTATCATCATCATATCATAACATACGAGGACTAAAGGATCATTCAACATTCATCCACATCATCAACATATTATGCAATGCAACATATTCGTGAGTTCTAATGCAAGCACCCTATTATATCTCATGGCATTCATGATGAGTGAATCATGCTAAAACGAGTTTATTTATTTAAAAGCATAAGAGTTATTCCACTCACCTCTAGCTGAAGCTCTACTGACTCAGAAGCAGCTGAACTCACTGTTGGGGTCCTCGGTTCCTCGGGTCCGAGCCTACACAGGTGGACTCAAATGAGGAACCAAACAACTAGAACATAACTCTAAAAACATCCCCCAAAAACCCCCTAAAACATCTCAAAACATCCATGCAAGAACATGCAAAGGAAGGCTGGACAGGGCACTTTCGGCAGCAGGTTCGGCGGCCGAAAGTCCCTCCAGAGCCGAAAGTCAGGCAGGTTCGGCGGCACCTTCGGCGGCCGAAACTCCCAGACAGAGGCGAAACTCATGCATGTTCGACGGCACTTTCGGCGGCCGAAACTCCCAGACAGAGACGAAAGTCTCCTTTCGGGGGCAAGCTTCGGCAGCCGAAAGGCCTGCCTCCCAAGCCATGTTCGGCAGCCGAAAGTTCCTTCGGCTGCCGAACCTGGTTTCTGCCAAAGGGCAGAAACTTGGCTCCCTTTGCACAAAACTTCTCCTTTCTATTCCAACATGTATATAACTCATCCAAATCATGCAAAAATACATACATTGGCTCCTAGGGGCTTCAAACTAACTTAAACCCCAACTACAACACACAACAATAACACAAATCCAACATACATGCCCAAAACATAACATTAACTCAAAAACCTAACTATGAGCTAAACATGCATTCTATCCCATAGATCTTGCATAAAACTTACTTTAAACATGAAATGAGCTTAAGATCGGCTCTTACCTCTTGAAGATCGAGAGAGAGACGTCCTAAACTCGGAGGTGGGAGATTTTGAGTTCTTGAACCTCAAAGCTCCAAAACTTGCTTTAAACTCGGAAATCTTCAAAACAACGTAAAAACTTGTGAAAAACTTGAAAGATTTGAAGGAAAGAACTCAAGGATGGTGAGGAATGGCGGAAAATCTCACCTTGGTCGAAAATGGGGAAAAGCTCGCCCGTTTTCGGCTAAGGGACCCTTTTATAGTGGCTGGCCAGGCCACGTTCGGGGGCCGAAAGTGCCTCCGCATGCATGCCATGTTCGGCGGCCGAACTTGGGGTTCGGCGGCCGAACCTGGGCTTCCCTCACTTATGCCTTCGGGGGCCTAAGGCGCACCCGAAAAGCATGCATGTTCGGCGGCCGAACTTGAGTTTCGGCGGCCGAACCTGAGTTTCTTCCAAGGGTGTTTTTATTCAAAAACTCATTTCCTCTTTACTTAAAATCATCAAAAACATTTAAACATTTCATGAAAATATGGTTTTACCCTTTTAGAGGTCTCCGACATCCGAGATTCCACCGGACGGTAGGAATTCCGATACCGGAGTCTAGCCGGGTATTACATTCTACCCCATAGATCTTGCATAAAACTTACTTTAAACATGAAATGAGCTTAAGATCGGCTCTTACCTCTTGAAGATCGAGAGAGAGACGTCCTAAACTCGGAGGTGGGAGATTTTTGGGTTCTTGAACCTCAAAGCTCCAAAACTTGCTTAAAACTCAAAAATCTTCAAAACAAGGTAAAAACTTGTGAGAAACTCGAAAGATCTGAAGGAAAAGACTCAAGATCGGTGAGGGGTGGCGGAGAACTCACCTTGGCCGGAAATGGGGAAAAAGCTCGCCCGTTTTCGGCTAAGGGACCCTTTTATAGTGGCTGGCCAGGCCACGTTCGGGGGCCGAACGTGCCTCCGCATGCATGCCATGTTCGGCGGCCGAACTTGAGGTTCGGCGGCCGAACCTGAGTTTTCCTTCAAGGTTGTTTTTATGCAAAAACTCATTTCCATTATACTTAAAACCATGAAATACCTTAAAACATTTTATGAAAACATGATTCTACCCTACTAGAGGCTTCCGACATCCGAGATTCCACCGGACGGTAGGAATTCCGATACCGGAGTCTAGCCAGGTATTACAGCCAGGACCCGTAGCAAGCCTATCCTGAACTCTGTGTACCTGATAAATCCCATACATTATCAAACATAAACATAAAGACTGTAAAACTTTTCTTCTAACTACCAGGCTTAACCTACGCATACACTACCAATATTCAGATATACCAATCTGAAACAGCCCTCAGGGCCTACACCAGTGATTACTGCCCGCTTTGGGTTCACGCCTAGCGTCCTTCCCCTCACGGTTGTCTTTCTGGGTCAAGAGATTCAAACCCTTTCTTCCCAAAACACATCCACTGGAGTCTCAAAAAACATACCATACGTTAAGCCTGGTTCAACACATTTCTCATCAAGAAACGTAAAACAGGATCCATGCACAAAGGGATTAATCATACACCAGGGCAAAGCACAACTCTATCCATTATATGACATTACAAATCTATACATAACTGTACTAACATAACTTGACATACATTCCTTTAATTTACATCATGTCCACTACTCTATTACATACATAAAAACCTTAGCCATAACTTTACTCTTTACTCTTGCTGACTCTGACTTCCCATAGCTAACTCTGGCCCTACAAACTGGGGGTGAGGGAGAGGGGTGAGCTACTAGAGCCCAGTGAGTAGAAACAAGTGAAACAGTTCATTATTTACATGCTTTCATGAAATGCGCCACAGCACAAACATTTCACATCTCGAATTGGACATGACCTCAAAACTCCCTCTGTCGATGCCCGGCCCCCAAAGGAGCTCACACAGGTCACTACATGTCCTAGCGCCCGGCCCCTCCTATGGAGCTCACATAGGTCTTATCTAGACATAACATATATATGGGCTATTGAAGTCGCCTAGGTCCAATCCACACCAATAGCAAGTGATGCAATGTATCATATTCGTGAAACTAGTGCAATCAACCTATTACATATCATCATGATGCATGCATATGCTTTAGGCATTTAATTTCTTAACATAAAAGATTCAGTTTAGTTCTACTCACCTCTGGCAGACGCTGGACGGACTCTGCAACAGCTAACACTAATGGCATCCTCGGTCCCACGGGTCCGATCCTACACAGGTGGACTCGAATGAGGTGCCAAACACACTCTAAACAACTCATAAACAACTCCTAAACAACTCTCCAAAAATCCCCTAAAACATCCTAGAACAATCATAGAAATCATGCAAAGGAAGGCTGGACAGGGCACTTTCGGCGGCAGGTTCGGCGGCCGAAAGTCCTCTCCAGAGCCGAAACTCAGCTACTTTCGGCGGCACCTTTAGCTGCCGAAAGTCTCTTCCAGAGACGAAACTCATGCATGTTTGGCGGCACCTTCGACGGCCGAACCTCCCCTCCAGAGCCGAAAGTCCAAACTTTCGGGGGCAGGTTTAGGCAGCCGAAACCACCTTCTCAAGGGGTTCGGCGGCCGAACATAACTTCAGCTGCCGAACCTGAGTTCATCCAGAACTCAGCTTCATGCATAAACAAGCCTCCCAAACCTTCCAACACCCAAAACATGCATCCAACCTCTCAAAAACATGCATAACTCAACTATATGCACAAAGGGGGTCCAAAACTAACTTAAAACCCCAACAAACAACATCATAAAGCATACAGAGGCATAAAGGGTCCATAAACCCTTACATGTACAACCATGCAACTCATGCATCAAAACCCCCATAGCCCTTCATAAAACATACTTAAAACACCATCAAAGCTAAGGATCTACACTTACCTCTTGAAGAACGAGAGTTGGTGTGACCCCAACTTGAAGATATGGAGGATTCAAGCTCCAAAAGTCTCCAAGCTTACAAACTTTGCTCAAAACTCACAACTCTTCAAAACAAGGAGAAAACTTATGAAAACCTTGAAAGATTTGAAGAAACATCAGGAAAACAACCCAATGAGAGTATGAACCTACCCTTGCACGAAAAGAGAGTGAAACACACTCCATTTTCGATCAACGGGACTTTTATAGGTGGCCCAACCGCCTCTCCTTCGGCGGCCTAAGCTGCATGCAAAACCATGCAACGTTCGGCAGCCGAACTTCACCTTCGGCAGGCGAAACCATGCAATGTTCGGCAGCCGAACTTCACCTTCGGCGGCCGAACCTGCAATTTGTCCCCTTGGTCTTTTCCCTTTCAAAACCCAATTCCTTTGCATTCAAAACCATAAAACACTTAGAAACATTTTGAAAACCTTTCTCTTACCCTTCAAAGAACCTCCAGATTCCAACGGAGATTCCGCCAGAAAGTCAGAATTCCGATGCCGGATTCTAGCCGGGTATTACAATCTACCCCCCTTACAAAAACATTCATCCCCGAATGTTCAAACAACAAACATGCAAGCAAGCAAGCGAAGCCTAAAACCTCTCTCTCAAGAGACAGGTAATGCTGGAGTACGAACTCTCGGGTCTTCTAGGCATACTTCCATACTGTGGTGATTCCAAAGGACCATCACCACCGGGATCCTTGTTCCTCAACTTCCTGACTTGCGTGTCCATGATCCGCACTGGCTACTCAACATAGGTGAGATTCCCTAAGATCTCTACCTCTGGTTCCGTAAGAACCTCACTTGGATCTGACACAAACTTCCACAAGCAATACCCCAACCTTTGCCTGAACTCCACAAGCTTCCGCTGCGCACTCTGATCCTTGCCCTCCTCTCTTCATCTTTACTAAACTGGCTTCTTCTCTAACTCTCAACAGGGAGTACCCGAATCTCAGATCTATCTTGGAAAACAACCAGCTTCTACTAGCTGTTCCAATAGATCATCAATCCTGAATGGGAATACTTGTCCTTAGTAGTAACCTTGTTCAACTGCTTCCAGTCACAACAAAGTCTCAAGGATCCATCCTACGTTTTCCACAGCAACACTGGAGCAATCCAGGGTGAGGTACTAGGTCGGATAAAACTCTTGTCTACCAAGTCTCACAACTGCTCTAACAACTCTCTCAACTCTAAAGGTGCCATCCTGTAGGGAAGGAAAGAAATGGTTATGGGTCCAGACACCACTCCTATTCCAAACTCTATCTCTCTGACAGATGGTAAACCTAACAGCTCGCCTGACAAACCCTCTAACACCTCTCTCTCACACAACAAACACGGAGGCTGGTTCCCTGACCCGACTACTAAACTCTCAAACAAGAGCTAGAACCCTCTGACAACCTCTCCTGAGCAACTACGAACCTGCAGGGCTGACATCAAACCTCTAGGCACTCCTCCTGTCTCCTCTGAGACAAACTCTGATCCATCCTGAATGCTAAACATGACTACCTTGTCTCTGCAGACTCGGTATCACTACGAGTAGCTCGCCAATCCATCACTAGAATGATGTCAAAACAGTCAAATCTAGAACCAAAAGGTCAGCTGGAAGGCATCTACTCTCAACATGCTCTGAACTAAACCGGCAGACTGACTCTGCCACTGATGGATCACACTTGGGTCTACCAACCCAAAGAGGATACTCTAACCCAGAAGCTATCAAACCCAACTCTCTACGGCTCGCAAAGCAACAAGGAAAGAGAAACACTAGGGTTCACAAAAGATACACATCAGAACATTTAAAAGTGAGCATACTTGGCACCACTGTGTTCGATGTGTCAGCCCCCTGCTGAGCCTGGGTGAAGATCCGAGCTGGAGTTGACGGACCTTCTCCACGGAAACCTGCTGAAGAAGAGGATGCACCTCTCCCTCTGCCTCGACTACTGGTCTGCCACAAAACTGGGGCTGCTGGCTGAGCTGCTCTCCCTGAAAATGTTCGCTGGGACCGTGCCATCCTAGGCGCAGTAGGACACTCCCTTGCTATGTGCCTCTCCTGTCCGCACCTGAAACAAGCTGTTGTCCCATACCGACAGGGTCCCTTGTGTGGTCTCCCACACCTCCTGCATCTTGAACTGTCTAAGCCAGAGCTTGAACCAGCACCACAACCCAGACTATCCTTCGACCTCTTCCAAAACTTACTCTTCTTTGACCTTCTCAGGCCTCTGTCTCCCTTTCTAGGGTTTTTCCCCCACTTCACTCCTCTCGAGGTAGCTGTACTCTGAGTGGAGGGATCAATTTCTCCTGACCCTGAGATTCTGGAATCCTTAGTTTGAGCGTCTCCTTGAGACTCTCCCATGCCTTCTTCAAGCATGTTCACATCCAGACCTCTAGCTCTCCTCTGCACATCTAACTCCACTCCTCTCTCATCAGCAGACATTCTCCTTAGATCCATTCCTTCTCTGCTGTCATCAAAAGACCTTACAGGGTCCCTTGATGTTTCCCATCTACCGACTCTACACGACTGTGCTAGTGGCAAAACAGGGGGAAAGGTGTCCATACCTTCCCTCTCAGACGGATCTCCAGTTGATTCCACAGATCGACGAGCACCTCTCATCTTAGCCCTTCTGAAGAATAATACACAAGCACACAAGCATGAGCAATCATACGGTTCACATGGAAACACATGAACCTACAACACATACATAGCATAACATTAATGCACATGCATAAAATCATGGCATTTCACATCATCATACAAGACAGGACTCAACATCCTATCCTAGTGGACATGATTTTACCTATTGTGCTTGCCCTTCTATAACCTCTATGAGCCCGACACACTATAGGTCCGACCATATGAACCTAGGGCTCTCCATACCCTATAGGTCTGATCCTGTGAACCTAGGGCTCTCAATACCCTATAGGTCCAATCCTGTGAACCTAGGGCTCTGATACCAATCTGTAACAGCTCGGAAACCGATACCCCTCTGTAACAGCCCGAACCGCTACCGGCGCTAGGATCCAGGTCGGCATAAGGCCGCCAGGACCCGTAGCAAGCCTATCCTGAACTCTGTGTACCTGATAAATCCCATACATGATCAAACATAAACATAAAGACTGTAAAACTTTTCTTCCAACTATCAGGCTTAACCTACGCATACACTACCAATATTCAGATATACCAATCTGAAACAGCCCTCAGGGCCTACACCAGTGATTACTGCCCGCTTTGGGTTCACGCCCAGCGTCCTTCCCCTCACGGTTGTATTTCTGGGTCAAGGGATTCAAACCCTTTCTTCCCAAAACACATCCACTGGAGTCTCAAAAAACATACCATACGTTAAGCCTGGTTCAACAGATTTCTCATCAAGAAACGTAAAATAGGATCCATGCACAAAGGGATTAATCATACACCAGGGAAAAGCACAACTCTATCCATTATATGACATTACAAATCTATACATAACTGTACTAACATAACTTGACATACATTCCTTTAATTTACATCATGTCCACTACTCTATTACATACACAAAAACCTTAGCCATAACTTTACTCTTTACTCTTGCTGACTCTGACTTCCCATAGCTAACTCTGGCCCTGCAAAACTGGGGGTGAGGGAAAGGGGTGAGCTACTAGAGCCCAGTGAGTAGAAACAAGTAAAACAGTTCATTATTTACATGCTTTCATGAAATGCGCCATAGCACAAACATTTCACATCTCGAATTGGACATGACCTCAAAACTCCCTTTGTCGGTGCCCGGCCCCCAAAGGAGCTCACACAGGTCACTACATGTCCTAGCGCCCGGCCCCTCCTATGGAGCTCACATAGGTCTTATCTAGACATAACAGATCTATGGGCTATTGAAGTCGCCTAGGTCCAATCCACACCAACAGCAAGTGATGCAATGTATCATATTCGTGAAACTAGTGCAATCAACCTATTACATATCATCATGATGCATGCATATGCTTTAGGCATTTAATTTCTTAACATAAAAGATTCAGTTTAGTTCTACTCACCTCTGGCAGACGCTGGACTGACTCTGCAACAGCTAACACTGATGGCCTCCTCGGTCCCTCGGGTCCGATCCTACACAGGTGGACTCGAATGAGGTGCCAAACACACTCTAAACAACTCATAAATAACTCCTAAACAACTCCCCAAAAACCCCCTAAAACATCCTAGAACAATCATAGAAATCATGCAAAGGAAGGCTGGACAGGGCACTTTCGGCGGCAGGTTCGGCGGCCGAAAGTCCTCTCCAGAGCCGAAACTCAGCTACTTTCGGCGGCACCCTCGGCTGCCGAAAGTCTCTTCCAGAGACGAAACTCATGCATGTTTGGCGGCACCTTCGGCTGCCGAACCTCCCCTCTAGAGCCGAAAGTCCAAACTTTTAGGGGTAGGTTTAGGCAGCCGAAACCACCTCCTCAAGGGATTCGGCGGCCGAACATACCTTCGGCTGCCGAACCTGAGTTCATCCAGAACTCAGCTTCATGCACAAAAAAGCCTCTGAAACCTTCCAACACCCAAAACATGCATCTGACCTCTCAAAAACATGCATAACTCAACTATATGCACAAAGGGGGTCCAAAACTAACTTAAAACCCCAACAAACAACATCATAAAGCATACAGAGGCATAAAGGGTCCATAAACCCTTATATGCACAACCATGCAACTCATGCATCAAAACCCCCATAGCCCTTCATAAAACATACTTAAAACACTACAAAGCTAAGGATCTACACTTACCTCTTGAAGAACAAGAGTTAGTGTGACCCCAACTTGAAGATATGGAGGATCCAAGCTCCAAAAGTCTCCAAGCTTACAAACTTTGCTCAAAACTCACAACTCTTCAAAACAAGGAGAAAACTTATGAAAACCTTGAAAGATTTGAAGAAACATTAGGAAAACAACCCAAGGAGAGCATGAACCTACCCTTGCACGAAAAGAGAGTGAAACACACTCCATTTCCGGTCAACGGGGCTTTTATAGGTGGCCCAACCGCCTCTTCTTCGGCGGCCTAAGCTGCATGCAAAACCATGCAACGTTCGGCAGTCGAACTTCACCTTCGGCGGGCGAAACCATGCAATGTTTGGCAGCCGAACTTCACCTTCGGCGGCCGAATCTGCAATTTGTCCCCTTGGTCTTTTCCCTTTCAAAACCCAATTCCTTTGCATTCAAAACCATAAAACACTTAGAAACATTTTGAAAACCTTTCTCTTACCCTTCAAAAAACCTCCAGATTCCAACAGAGATTCCGCCAGAATGTCAGAATTCCGATGCCGGAATCTAGTCGGGTATTACAAAGAAAATCTCAATTAGCATGTCTTTTCAGCTGAAAAGCACCAAAACCCAATACTCAATTTGAGTGACAACCGACAAGATCTTAGAGTGTCCATGATCATAATCAGAGGTCCAGACAATATGGATTTTACCAGCATCGTCATATTCTTTTTTCATATACAAAATTCTTTTCTCCCCTAGATTATGTTCACATATGGAGAATGACTTACAACTCCAATGACAGAAGGAAGCCGGCCCTTGTACAGAGCCCTTGGACCTTCTTCCCGAAGCACAGTTGATAGAGCATGGAGCATTCCTCTATATTGATAAGGTGAATTCACAGTCTACAAAAAAAAAAGATAAAAGAGGAGGGGAAGGGGATAAGCACCTTAGATTACAAAAATCTTAACAGATGACACACTGATAATTATAGGCAACTTAAATTCTTCTTTAAAAAAAATACATCCCAAAAAAATGGAATTACATCACGCAAGTGTTTCCACGCAATGGAGTCTAAAAGATAATAATTTAATACCTGTACAGTGAGCCTGCCTCGTACCATGTTCATGGGATAAGTTGCAGACATTGCAATTATTCCTGCACATGCTCCAGCTCCAAGGCGTAGAAGAGGAGTGAGTTGAGCATCCTCTGCAGGAAACAACAATATGAGGTAACGGGTGAGGGGAGCAGCAGGGATCAGATAACTTGCAATCTACCAAATACCATCTATTGCAAACAAGCAGATAGGGAACCCACTCAATCTGAATATATTAACTAACCAAGCTATTAAAGTAAACACATTATTTCTACCACTGTCTATTTTAACAAATAAAGTATAAAATAATAATAATAGAAATAAGAAGAAGAAGCAGAATGCAAACAACTGATGACATACCATTGCCAGTTTGCTGTCGATACAGCCACAATATTCCCCTGTCATATGAAGATACAGGAAAAATCAGCCGAAAGATAAAGTGATACCATCAAATTTTGTTATGACATAAAATTTATTTTGATTGAGTTACTATACATTACAAACACATATCCGTAAAATAATATTCTAAGAGTTTAAGGAAATGAAAGATTTCTTTACGGAGAAGTATAAACTTTCATAAAATGCCTTTTTTATTAGGAGTGAGTTATTTAATTTGAAATTGTAGTTTATTTTTTATTTAATTTGATTTAATTTTTAATTTTAAAAATTTTAATTATTTTGATTAGTTTACTTTAATAAAAAAAATTATAAAAGCTGAAATGATAAGTGATAATAATATATTTTTTTTATAATATAAAAAGATCATATGATAATTAAAATTAAAATATTTTAATTAAATTTTAGAATAATAAAAATAAAATGTAAAAAATTAAAAATCTAACCGATCAAACTGAACTGAATTGAATTAAATCAAATTGATTCGATTTGATTTTTGTTTAAAATCAATTCGATTTTTTCATAAATACTAAAATTTTAATTTTTAATTTATTCGGTTCGATTTTAAATCGAACAGACCGAATTTTTATCCCGCCTTTTATAATAAAATTGTAGAGTTTCAATATAATAGTATTTAATTATAAATTATATTACATGTTACATTTGTTAAGAAATATTTAGATATATCCCTTAAAATTTTAAAAAGAATCTAGAATTTTGTTATCATTAATTCAAAGAAAAAAGCCTAAAACTACGGTAATATTTGATTTTATTTTCTTTTTCTTTTTACTCAGCTCAATATTTTTTAATATTATAAACACTTTACTTGAAAAAAAGTTACCAGTACAATATTAAGTGTGGTAAATATTTTTTATTCAGGTTTAATTCTTAAAATTATTTTATTAAAAATAGCAGCCATAAATTTTGACAATTAAATTTTTTACGAATTGGACAAAAGATATAATAAACAAATTTTAACACTTGAAATTTGTTCCAATTGGTGAAAAAAAAAATCCTTCATGAAATTGAAATAGTGCATAATATTTAATGGTTTGACCGTAATGACAATTTTTTTAAATATAATCGTAAGACTACACAAGTCTAAGAAATGACTTCAAAATTTTCCCCAAATTTCTATTATTTCACGGGCGACGCCGCTGCAACTCTTCAACCAAAGCGTTGAAATCAGAGTAAGAGGATCCACCTTCTTCAACAGCTTCCCTTGCCATTTCTCCCAACTTCTTTGATCTGCTTCTCATTTCTACTGCTTCTTCACCTTCCATAACTCGACTGATTGCTTTCTCTATAGCTTTTCTTTCAACAAAATCTCCCCGCAGCCTCACCCATTCCTTAACCCCAACACCAATCCCAATCTTCAAAACATCTGTCACCAACTTCTCATTGTAGAATTGCTCAGCAGATACAGGCCATGTCACCATTGGCTTCCCAGCAGTTATGCCTTCAAGTGTAGAATTCCATCCGCAGTGTGTCACAAATCCTCCAATGGCTTCATGATCAAGAATCAACACTTGTGGTGCCCATCCTCTTATAATGAGGCCCTTCTCTTTCATTCTTTCCTCAAATCCTTCAGGTAACCACTTCTCTTCATCTTCTTTATAGTTCTTGTCTCTTCTCACCACCCAAATGAATTGCTGCTTTGAAGATTCAAGAGCCATGGCAATCTCCATAAGCTGAGAGGCACTGAAGTTAGCCACACTTCCAAAACATATGTAGATTACAGAATTGGGTTTGTTGGAGTCGAGCCATTTCAAACACTCGTGTTCACCGATGGAAGCTTGTTTTCCTCTTTGTGCTTTATCTTCAATTACCCTATTGCATAGCGAAACAGGGCCAATATGCCACGCCCTCCTGCCCAAGACCTTCCTGTAAAAATCAGCGTAAGCTGGTTCTAGCTCGTAGAAACTGTTGATAACCACCCCAAAACTCTTTGTTTCTGATTCTTCAGATGCTTCCACCAACTTTGTAAGCTCAGTTTCAACCTCTTGTCTCACAGTATCTGGGAGACGCTTTCTTGTCAACTTTATATCTCCAGGAAGATGAGGCACAACAAAGGGTTCTGAATCTGAGGAGACTTTCTTATGTGGCTTGTATTGCTTGATAACGAGTCCAGTGCATAAAGAAAAGAAACCAATCCCGTGAAACACTAATCTTGGAATCCCAAATTTTGCAGCTGCATCAGTAGCCCAAGGAAAAAACATATCAGCAACAAGGCAATCTGGTTGGCATTCTTGGAGGAGCTTTTCAAGAGGCTCTTGAAGCATGGATACTGCATGGAAAAATTTGATGATCAATTCTCCAGCATTGGCATGGGAAGTGACAGAATCCATGTTTTCAAATCCTTCTGGTAATCCAGCCTCCATTGAAGGGAAATTGAGGATTCGCAGATCAATATCTACACCCAGATTTTTGTTTCTTTCAATTGTTTTGGAGAAGAGAAGCGAGTTGAGAGGAGTGGTGATTATAGTAGCCTTTACGCCTCGTGAAGCAAACAGCTTGGCCATGTCCACTGTCGGAATCATATGGCCATGAGCCATGAAAGGGAAGAAGAAAATGTGGAGCTGACGACTCAAACTGCCCATTTGAGGTATAGATTGATCGAGACTTTGTGCCAAATGAAAGAAGCTTTGTGTTTGTATGGTTAGAGGTGTGAGCAAACGATGTTTATATAGATGAATGTTGATTTAGAAGACAATTTTGATTTGATTTTCAGAGTTTAAGAGAAGTTTCCTCCCTTAGCTGACTGCTTACGAGTTGTTGTTGCATTCGTCATTGCTAAAAAAGTATCACTCTGGGATAAGGAAGATACCTTACCTGTTTGAATGATTTTGGAATAAAATATAAGGACAAGAATTACTATTATATCTCCAATGGTTTAATAAATTTATTAACTTCTCATTGGTTTAAAATCATCCCATTAAAACACCGTATATTTGCGAAATAAAATGATTTAATTTACTCTTTATATGAGTATTTTTTTAATTTCTATAATTATAACGGTATATCATTCCGTCTCACAATTTTAAATATCCATATTATTTAATGGCCATAATTAATATATACTAAAATAATTTTATTAGTAATTTATTTAATAAATAAATTAAATGGTTTAATTTTATAAAATATAAAAAAATTTATTAATTAGTCTCTTAATTTTAAAAAATATATTAAAATATTTATAGAATTTTAAAAAAATTATTAATTAATTTTTATATTAATTTTAATTATTAAATATTATAAAAAATTTTAAATATTTTTAATACGATAATATTAATTAATAAAAAAAATTTAAAATTAATAAACATCAACTAATGAATATTTTTTATATTATAAAAATTTAATAATACTAAAATGAAAAATTAATTCATAAATTTTTTAAATTTAAAATAATTTTAATAAAATTTTAAATAAAACGCTGAAGCGTGACGACCGCGATGAAGTATGGGAAATTCATTCCTGATTGACGTAATCACTTGCGTCATAACAACATGGCAGGAGACACTATAGACATCCTCTTTCCATTTTCTCAAATGCTTTTGACCGGTTCCTCAATTATACAATAAAAATAAAACAAAATTAATGAATTTTAATTCATTATTGTTTGAGTTGTTTATTTCTAATTCGAATTCTAAATTAGAGATAAAATTAGCCTCATCTTCATATTTGAATATGTATTAGTCTTATTTATTTATACAGATGAAATTACCATATTGTTGATAAAAATTTAAAATATATATATATATTTAATTATTTTAATAAAAATATCAAATAAATAAATTTATAATATAAAAAAATAAATTTATAAATTTTATTTATATAGTGGTATGTTATGAAAAAACTTACTAATTAATTCATTAATTTTAAAAAATATATTAAAATATTTTTAATATTTTAAAAATTTACTAATTAATCTTCTTATTAATTTAGTTATTAAATATTATAAAAAATTTAAAATACTCTAAAAACAAAATAACTAATTAGTAAACTTTTATAAAATTGAAGGAATAACTAATAAGATTTTTCAAATTATAAGGATTAAATAATTAATAAAATAACTAATTAATAGATTTTTTAAAATATTAAAAATATTTTAATATATTTTTTAAAATTAAAAAATTAACTAATGAATTTTCTTATAATATAGAGAATAAATAATATTTTTTTTAAATTTTATTTACCAATAGCCTATGATTGCTAACCTTATTATTTAGCTACGAATTCAAATAGTTGTTCCTAAAAATACTATTTTTATAAGTTTTCAAATATTAATTTTGCTATTTTAGTTAATTTTTTAATTTTATTTTAGATTATTATAAAATTTTAATTTAATAGAATTAAATGATAATATAAGTTGTGAATAATTTTAGCCAAATATTAATATATATTTTTATCAATTTTAATTGAAATAAAATACTGATGTCTACGATCTAAGAAAGGGTCTAGACACATACTATATTTTAATAGGTTTGATATTTGTTTTTCTTTCGGCTCCCTTTATTTTTTTTTCTTTTATTTTTTAATGATATGTAACCACCATATTGTACCATACCCTTTTGCCATATTCACGCTGATAGTATGTATGGGTGTATTGTGTCCTTTTCTCTCGTTAGGCTACCATTCAATTTCATCTGCGCCACCTAAATACGATGTTGGGCATCACGTGCTCTGTTTTTCCATAAAGAATAATGGGTCTTCGAGGTTAGGATCCTATGGGTAGATTTGCGTCCAGTCCAGTTTACCTGGATAGACTTGAACCCGTAGGGGGCTTAGAGCCGCGAGTTGGGCCCTCTTAGAGCTCAGGCCCGATCCTTCTACTTTGAGCTTCATCAGGCCTAGGCATCTGGAGTCCGGCAGTCATCAAGTTCCCCTTTACCCGTTGATTAATTATTTCATGATTTATGAGGGGATAAATTTTGAGATCCCAATTATTACTATGCGACTCTAGGAGGGTTCTGTCAAAACGTCATTTCTCTGCCTTTTCCATTTCAAATTTGTGCTTTTGCTCGTTGCCCTGTCTTTTGTGCTCCTTCTACTATCTTGCCCTCTTTTTTCTCGGTAACCTTGAATCTTCGATCCGAGGTACGTTTCTTTCTTCTTATGACTTCTACTAGGATCTCCGGGGTGGTCGGTTTAGACTCTTATGTCACTCCTTCTTCCTTTTCTAACTATTTTTCTCGCCACATTGCTGATACTACAATTTTCAAGATTAGGGCTTCCTTGCCTAATGAGTGCGTAGTTTTGCCTATCCCACTATCGGAAGGCCTCATAGATATCCAACAAAAGCAAAATTTGATCTTTTTATGAAACAGCACGAGTTCGGACTTACCTTTCCGTTTACCCCTTTATTTGTTAAGGTCTTTGGGCATTTTAAGGTGACCCCACAGATGTTATCCCTCAATGCTATCTTGTTTATGTGATGTTTTAAGTATGTTTGCTTGCGTTGGGGTTTTGCCCCTTCCATCGAGTTATTCTGTACTTTCTTCTGTTTGGTTAGATCTAACCACAAATTCTATTATTTTGGCCCCTGAGTTGGGTTGTTAATATTTACGAGGTATAAGGACTATATAAAGAGTTGGGCAGAGTATTTTGTTATCGTCGAGCTAAAGGAGAGTTCGGGAATTAGCTAGGATATTGACCTCTCTTTGGAGGAGATTCCTCAGGGCTGTAACGAATTCCTTAGGTTAATTCTACTAGATCATATCTGTCTTCTTTGACTGACCTCTATAAGGAAGAAATATGATGTTGAGAAGTGCATATTTATGTCCAACCTACGAGACTACCAGCAAGCTGGTACCTTTTAGTTTTTCCCCTTTGTGTTCTTTTATTGTTTTGAACTTTGATTAAACAAGTTTTTCCTTTTCTGTCTTCGACGTGTCAATGGGTACCATCAAGCTTTCCAAGAATTTCACCTTATCCAGGGAGAGTATAAAGGATACCTTGGCAGCTTTCAAGGCCAACAATTTTGTCGCCAACGTGGCTAGAGAGGTTTTCCAGGCCCCAACTCCTACATCGTCAGCTTGCCCCTTTGCTCGTACCGTCATGCCTTCTTTAGCTTTGGTGTCGATGTTAGGGGGCTCTTATTTTGCGGCCTTCAGGACATCGGTCCCTCCCAAGGCGCCAGCCTCTTCTAAGGCTCTACCTACTCTAAAAGAAGTCCCCAAGGAGCCTATCATGGTTAGTGAGTCGGCAGATAGTAGTTCAGAGGAGGGCACCAGGTCTCCTCCCTTGGACATTTCCCCCATTAGAGCTATGAGGGCTATTCTATGGAGGGTCGGGCTGCTAAGTGCGCTAGGACTTCAGAGCCCATTGAGGCAATCCCTTCCCCTCCTGTTGATAAGGGGAAGAAGGTGGTAGAGAACCTATCCTCTGCCCAGGATAATGACCTGTTGAATGGTGCTGAGGTCAATGCTGAATCGATGCCGACCTCTATGGCTGAGATGTTGTGTGGCAAGATGTTTGGGGGGGCTCTAGATGCTTCTGACCCTCGTTTTCTAGCTCTTGTCAGCCATCTGGCCTCCACCAAACAACAGGCGACATTCAGCTCGCGTCTTATAGAGGCCTTTGGGGACGGTCTAAGGGAGATGCTCCTCATGGTAAGTTTCATGTCTTTCTTGTTAATACTTCTAAGTTAAAAATTTTTCTGATGTTATTTCTTTTTGTTGTAGTCTTTTGGCATGTATATAGAGATTGATGACTGAAATCAATCTCTCCAGGGCTCTATGGACCATCGCATCAATGAGGGGTGTCGAAAGGAGAACCTGTTTGCTACGGCTAAGGCCCGTGGGCATATTATTTAATTTCAGGGGCAAATCGAAGCCCTCAACAAGCAACTAGGGGAGCTAAGGGAGGAGGTTGTCAGGTCGTCTCAACGAGCTTCTGTGGCGAAGTCTCAACAAGATGAAGCCCTTCAACAATTGTCTACTTTGAAGAAGGCTTGCCGTCAGTGTGATAAGGCTTAGGCTCAGCGAGATGAGGCCTTAGCTCGTGCTACCGTTCTTCATCAAGAGCTCAATAAATATATCGACGACCTGAAGAGCATGACCTCAGTGGGGGAGGAGTCTCGACTTCAGCAACAGTAACTCCGTAAGACGTTTCTACTATGGAAGAGAGGTGTGCCTCTCTGCTGAGGGATGCCAAGGCTGCAAAAGACAGAGTTCAGCACACCTACAAGGAATGGTTGCAAGAATACAAGGACTCAGTGGAGCTGAAGGAGAATATTTATAGGGAGGCCTTCCACATGTTTGCCTTAGGCTACAATCAAGGCCTCAAGGCTGCCCGTGATGCCTCCTTCTGCTCCATTGGCTGACTTGCGAGCTCCTGAAGTTGACTCTGATGGGGAGGAGGTTTGCTATGGAAAGGATGACAACTCCCTACTTAAGAACCCTTCTCTGCCTTCTGTTCAGCAAGAAGGCAACCCTTCTAGATCTCCTGTAAAAAATGACCTAGTTAGCTCTGCTCCCCCTTCCTCTTCTACTTTTGTAACTAATTCAAATGGTGCAGGGAAGGAATAAATAAATGAATAAATTTTCAGGCCTTTTTGTTATTTTTAGGCTATTTTGCTACTTTTATTTTTCTGTCTATTTAAATTTTATTTTTATTCCCATATTTAGGCTATATTTTGTGTGCGTTGTTTCTGAGTAATGTTGAACTGTTTGTTTGATAATTTACCTATGAATGCATCCGGCTTATTGCCATTTGACTTCTGGTTATTGGGGATATTCTTATCTCCATTTTATCTTAATTTCTGTATTGAATATCACAATTTTTACGTCATCTGATGCTTTTTATCCCTTTACTTATCTAGACCTTTTATGAGACTAAGTTATGAGTTCTTTACCCGGGCTAGTTTAGCACTAAAGGTTAGTTTTTTGAGGTCGGCGTTCCCTGCGATTACCCTTGGCTTTTGTATGGTTTCTTACCTTGGCACATGTTATTCCAAGGATTCATTTCTGCCTTAGTTTAGTCTTCCTTTACTTGTAGTTCGATATTTATGGTGCCGGGGTCTATTTCTAAGGTCGATACCTTGGCTTTCTTTTATTTTCCATTTCTCATTTGTGCTGCCGAGGTCCGTTTCTGAGGTCGGCACCTTGCCTTAGTTTTATTTTTATTTTGGCATTTTTAGTGCTGAGGTCCATTTCTAAAGTTGGCACCTTGCCTTATTTTTCTTATTTTAGCATTTAGCTTCTAGTATGGTGCCTTTAGCTCATTTTGGCTTTATTTGAGTCTTCACTTTCTCAACTCGATTTTTTGGTACCGGCAGTCTATTTCTGAGACCGGTCACCTACCTCATTGGAGTATTCACTTCCTCAACTTAGTTTTTGATGCCTACGGTCTACTTTCGAGACCGGTCACCTATCTCATTGGGGTCTTCACTTCTTCAACTCGGTTTTTTAGGTGCCAACGATCTATTTCTGACCGTTCACCTACCTCGTTGGGGTCTTCACTTTCTCAACTCAGTTTTTTGATGCCGGAAGTCTATTTTCGAGACCAGTCACCTACCTCATTGGGATTTTTACTTCCTCGGCTCGAATTTTTTGTGCCGGTTGTCTATTTTCAAGACGGGTCACCTACCTCGTTTGGTCTTCTTTTCCATTACAAATTTTTAGGAGTAGAAAAGAGACTTGAAAAGGGAATTTTATTTATTTAATATTGTAATTACATTGTATTGTTTATTGAAAGTACCTCTTCAGGTGTTGGATGTTCCAAGCGTGAGGCTCTGAGTTTCCTTGTAAGACTTCAATTATGTATACCCCTAGTCTGATAACTTTGGTGACCTTGAATGGTGTAACAACCTAGAAATCGGACCACTACCGGCGCTAGAATTCAAATCGACTTAAGGTCGCCGGAACCCGTAGCAAGCCTACTATACATCCTGGGTACCTGATAAAATCCCATACATGATCATACATTATCACAAAAACTTAAACATTCCATGAAACCAAGCTCAACCTGAACATGTATCATACTGAAAACATAAAACCCATACTAGAGCCCTCATCAAATGCTCTAGTATGGTAAACATCACATGCCTTAAACTTGGTTTAAACATAACTCATAATTAAAACTTTTACATAAGGATCATGTTAACATGTATTACAAGGATAAAAACTAGGGCAAAGCACAGTTCTAATCCATTAAACAATACATGTCCATAACTATTCTATTACATTAGGCTATACCCGCTACTATGCCGACTTCCCAAACTATCTTCGACCCTGCAAACCTAGGGTTAGGGGAAAGGGATAAGCTACAAGAGCCTAGTGAGCATAACATAAAAATAATTTAATAAACATATGCTCATATGAGATGCATCACAACACAAACAATTCACATCAAGATGGACATGTCACCAGTAACCCTCTACATATTCCAATGTGCCTGGCCCTCGACGGAGCTCTTCAGGACTTTCGCTTAAACATAACATAACATATCCATAATGCCAGGGGCGTAGAATGGGCAACCCTGGTCTTTCCCTTACATAGTGTCAGGGGCATATAATGGGCAGCCCTGGTCTTTCCGTATCATATTATATCATAACATCTCGAGGGCTAGTGGGTTATCCAATATCCATCCACATCAACAATAAATCATGCAATGCATCATATTCGTGAGTTCTAATGCAAACAGCCTAATATATAAACATGACATTCGTGATACGTGAACATGCTTAAAAAGTTTGATTACTTTAAAATAATAAATTAGTTTAGTTCTACTCACCTCTGGCTGATGCTCGCCTAAAACTGATGCAGTTATCTCACTGCAGGGCTCTACGGTCTCCCAAGTCTGATCCTATACAGATGGACTCAAATAAGGGACCAAACATAACTATTACATGACTCTAAACAACTCCCAAAACCCCTATAATATATCAAAACATGCACATAAAACAAGCAGAGAAAGGCTGGGTAAGAGACTTTCTGTGGCAGGTTTGGCGGCCGAAGGTCCCTCACAGATCCGAAAGTCAGGGACTTTCAGGGGCAAGTTCGGCGGCCTAAACTCCCTACAGATCCGAAAGTCCATGCTTTCGGGGGCAGGTTAGGTGGCCAAAAGGTTGCCTCCACAAGCAGGTTCGGCGGCCAAACCTTGCTTCGGCGGCCGAACCTGGGTTCTCTAGTAAGGCAGAACTCGATTCTGCCCTATGCATACAGCCACCCAACTCTCCAGTCCTCACACCCAACTCCTCAAAAGCATATATACTCACTCATCATGCATAAGGGCATAAAAACTAGCCTAATCCCCAACAAGCAACAATAAAAACACATAAGAGCAAACATTCATTAATAACCCAACTCAAATCCTAAAACTTTAGATCTAACCATTTCATACATTTTTTACCCTTTACCCCTTCTTAAAACTTGATTAAAACATAAGAAAAGCAAGGATCTAGGTTTACCTCTTGGAGATCTAAGGGTAGCAGCAACCCAAACTTGGAGATGAGAGAAAAATAATCTTCGGAGGTCTCCAAGGTTTAAAAAACTTAGATTCAAGCTCAAAACTTCAATAACAAAAGGAAACTCGTGAATTTCCTAAGATATTTGAAGGAAAAAGAACAAGATCATCAAAGGAAGGGCAAGGACTCACCTCTGCCCGAAAATGGAGAGAAAGCTCTCTCATTTTCCGGCTAAAGGTCTCTTATAGGTGGCTGGTTAAACCACTTTCGGGGGCCGAAAGGGGAGGTCCCATGGCTACACCACTTTCGGCAGCCGATCCTGATTTTTTCCTTCCAAAACTATTTTCTTTCCTTTTAACTTAAAACCTTAAAATTTTCAAATTCATTTAATAAAAACCTTATTTTACCCTTCCTAAGAAGATTCCGGGTTCTAATGGAGATTCCGTCGGAAGATTGGAATTCTGACGCCGGAGTCTAGCCGGGCATTACAAATGGTCCTTCCTAAGTCCGTGCTAGCTTTCCTACAACGACTCTTTTTCTCGTGGCTTCTAGCCTTCTTAGGGTCAGGTCTCCAACTTTCAAGTTCCTCTCCTAAACCTTTTGGTTGTAATACCGAGCTGCTCTCTATTGGCAGGCTGTTGTTCGCACTTGTGCTTCATCTCTAGCCTCCTTCGAGGGCCTCCAGATTACTCCTCAATTTTTCACCGTTGAGGTTTGCATCATTAAATTGAACCCATTGTGTTGGAATTTGTAGCTTTATAGGAACCAAAGCCTCTGTCCTGAATGCTAATGAGTATGGGGTCTCCCTTATAGGTGTTCAAGGTGTGGTCCAGAAGGCCCACAAAATGCTATGTAGCTCAAACGCCCAGTTCTTCTTAGCATCATCTAATCATTTCTTCAGCCTTTGAAGGATACCTCAGTTCGTCACCTCGGTTTGGCCATTTGTCTATGGATTAGCTATTGAGGAAAACTTATGCCATATCCCCATGTTTCACGTGAAATCCCTGAAAAAAGTTGCAGTCGAACTGCTTTCCATTATCTGAGATGAGTGTCCTGGGTATCCCAAACTGAGAATTGATGTTGCCTCACACAAAATTTATTACCTTCTAGGCCGTGATGGTGGGGACAGCCTATGCCTAAGGCCACTTGGAGAAATATTCCACAACTAATATCACAAACTTTTTCTGCCCCACAGTCTTAGGGAACTATCCCAGAATATCTATTTCCCATTGCGAGAATGGCTAGGGACTTGATATACTTGACTATGGTGTAGCCGGCATGTTGATTGCATTAGTGAACCTTTGGCAGACATCACACTTCTTCACAAACTCCCTAAGTTCTTTCTTCACTTTCGGCCAGTAATACCTCTATCAGAAGATCTTATTTGACTATGTGGTCGCTCCTTCATGAACTCCGCAGACTCCCTGGTGTATCTCCTGAATTATCTTGGATGCCTCCTCCAATCCCGCACATCTTAGCCACCGACTGGATTTTCCTCTTCGATATAGAACTCCTCTCACCGCCTGGCAGTTAGCGGCTTTAGCGGTGATTTACTAAGCTTCTGCTTTATCTTCTAGCAGTTTTTTAACTTTGAGATACTCAAGATATGGGGTCATCCAGCTCCATTCCTCATCAATTTTCATAATCGAGGTCAGCTTTTCAAAGGTTGGGGTATTGATTTGTTGTACATATACTTTGTTTGGGAGTTACTCTAGCTCTTCTACTAATAGCTTGTTGAGCAGATCTGCTTCTTCATTCTCTTGCCGAGGTATTTGTCTATACTCGACTATACTCTCTTGCTCACTCAGTTTAGTTTTTAGGGCTCGCACCACTTTTGCATAACCGGGTCTTTCACCTGATACAACCCTTTTCTTTGGTTCACTACTAGCTGTGAGCCGTTGTTTATTTAGAGGTCGGTTGCCCCCCACTTCTAAGGCTATTTGCATACCATTCAGGAGGGCTTCATACTTGGCCATGTTATTAGATGCTGGGAATCTGAAGCACAAGGCATAACACACTTTAAACTCATCTGATCCATTTAAAAGGATTCCTGCCCCACTGCCCTAGAACTTGATGCCCCATCTATAAATAGATTTCATATAAATTCAGAGTTCAATAGACCTGCAAGGACAGTTGCAAGAATACAAGGACTCAGTGGAGCTAAAGGGGAAGATTTATAAGGAGTCCTTCCGCATGTTTGCCTCAGGCTGCCCATGATGCCTCCTTCTGCTCCATTGGCTGACTTGCGAGCTCCTGAAGTTGACTCTGATGGGGAGGAGGTTTGCTATGGAGAGGATGACAACTCCCTGCCTAAGAACCCTTCTCTGCCTTCTGTTCAGCAGGAAGGCAACCTGACTTGCGGTTGTCGAAACCGGTCAAAAATAACCTTTTCGGTTATCAATAATATTACTACTGCAGATAGTGGTAAAGGATCGAATCCATAGAGAATTGAAAACTTATCTATTTTTCTCAACAAGACCAAGAGAATTAACTGAAAGCGCAACTGAAAGCAAAATAAATTGAAACGAGATAAAGTTGAAAGCAAACAGACTGAAAGTAAAATGGGGGGTTTTAAGATTGATTCAATTAAATAACTACTGAAAGCAATTAAATAAGCGAATAATAAAAATAAAAGGGAAATCAAATATGAGAAAGGTCTAGTTGAAGAGTTGGATCCACTTCAGTTGTTTGGATTGATCATTGAAACTTATGTTCTTTTGATTGATTCAATAGATTAGTTATGGAGATGGAAAACGCTTCTCACCACCATATCTCTCCTTATGATTAAACCAATTAGGGAATGTCCTCTAATTAATTACTAATTAACAAATTGCCAAGGAACGTCCTTGGGCCTTAGGCATCAAAACAATTGTTAATTGCATGAAGAGATAGAGAGATCCAATCCTAGCTACTCAAACGCATGAGATGTTGCTAGATTATAGAATTTCCTTAGTTTTTACACCAAGTGTCCTTACGTTTGAACAATCCAAGCAATTACGGACTTAAAATTATCCAAACTAACAATATATTACCTTGCAATTAAGAATCAAGTGGCCAATTTGATCAAAACAATAAAGCAACAATAGAATCAAGCATGAAATTGTATGAATATTGAACAAACCAAAGACAAACAGTTTATGTTCAGATCTCATAATCCATTAAACAACTTTAGTTTCAATCAATCTTCAACTAGATTAAAAGGTTTCAGCCTCTCACGGCTGAAACAAAAACTAAAAACAAAAAGAAAAGAAGAAGATGAAAAACCGAATGGTGGAGAAGCTTTGAGAGGTGTGCGGCTGCCCTTCTTGGCCGAATGGGAGTGGAGGTCCTTCTCTCTTGTGCGGCAGCCTTAGAGAACATTATATAATGTTCTCATGTTACCCTAGGTGATGCTTGCTGCCCAAGTTGTCAAGGTGCTGCCCAAGGATGGTGTAACGACCCGGAAATCGATACCCTACCGTAACGGCCCGAACCGCCACCGGCGCTAGGATCCAGATCGGCTTAAGGCCGCCGGGACCCGTAGCAAGCCAAACATACCTCCTATCACCTGGTCAAATCCCATACATGATCAAAACATGAACAAAAAAACTGAAACATCTGATGTTCAAACCGAGCCTGACCTGTATGCGACATAACTGAAAACACAAAAGGATCCCCTACTAGAGCCCTCATCAAAACTCTAGCTGGGTCAACATAACATACATCAAGCTGGGATTACATCCAAGGAACTAGAACCTAACCTGTGCATGCATCAAACCACAAACATAAGACCTCCTGCAGGGCCCTCATCAATCTCTAAAGTGGTAAACAACACATGCCACAAGTTCAGTTCAACACAACTTAACATTAAAACTTTACATACATCATGTATTAAACAGGGACTAACCAAGTCTTAGGGCCAAGCACAGTACTAATCCATAAACATAACTCTACTATACTTTACATTCATCTCATTATCTTAAAAGCAACTTATATTACATGTCCAATTCTAAAACTACTAAACTATAACATGGAGATAGACTATTACATTACAAACACACATCACTTAATCTTTACCCTGCTGACTTCTGAGCTCTGACTCAAACCTGCAAACCTGGGGATTAGGGGAGAGGGGTGAGCTAAAAAGCCCAGTGAGTAGAAACACAGAAAACAGTTCATTAATTACATACTCTCATGAAATGCATCATAACACAAAGAAATCACATAACTGTATCTTGTCCGTCTCGGGGCTCATGCAAATATCTACTCCCCACGGACCTGTTTCTGAGAGTTCTTTTCTTTGCTAGCATCCTTTCCTCTCAAGGATCGGACATGACCTCAAAAATCCCTCTGTCGGTGCCCGGCTCCCCCAAAGGAGCTCACACAGGACTTTCACATACATGACAGGGTACCCAGTCCACAGAGAGCTCACAGGGACTTTCCTATATGTACTTATCCGGCTCTCAAAGGACTTACCCAAGACTCAATGACAAATATGGGCTATTGAAGTCGCCTTGGTCCAAACCTCCTGAATCAACATCAAATAATGCAATGCGCCACATTCGTGAACTAGTGCAAACAACCTACTACATATAATCATGATGCATGAACATGCTTTAGGCATTAGATTTCGTACATAAAAGGTTAGGTTTAGTTCTACTCACCTCCTGGCAGACGCTGACTGACTCTGCAACTGCTAGCACTACTGGCCTCCTCGGTCCCTCGGGTCCGATCCTACACAGGTGGACTCGAATGAGGTGCCAAACATACTCTAAACAACTCATAAACATACCCCCAAAAACCCCTCTAAACATCACTAAAACATGCATAGAAAACACCCAAGGAACAGCTGGACAGGGCACTTTCGGCGGCACCTTCGGCGGCCGAAAGTCCCTTCCAGAGACGAAACTCGGGTAGGTTCGGCGGCAGGTTCGGCGGCCGAAACCCCAGGACAGAAACGAAACTCAGCCTTCGGGGGCACGTTCGGCAGCCGAAAGACTGCCTCCCATGCAGGTTCGGCGGCCGAAACTCCTTTCGGCGGCCGAACCTGGTCCCCTCTGGACGACAGGTCCGATTCTGCCAAGCCAAAAACCAAACTCAAAACACCCAAATCCTTACATACTCTCTCCCAAACATGCATACTCACTCCCACATGCATAAAGGGGCATAAACTAACTTAAAACCCCAACAAAACATCATGTAATCATACATTGGACACAAAACTCACATAAACCCTATCATGCATATCTACCCAAACACATACATCAAATCTCCTTAAAACTTACTTACAACTCATTAAAACATAAAGAAAAGCAGAGATCTACACTAACCTCTTGGAGATCGAGGGTTGGTGTGACCCGAACCTTGGAGATGTAGAGGAAATTAGCTCCGGGGTCTCCAAGCTCCAAATCCTTGATCCAAGCTTAAAACTCTTCAAAATAACCATGGAACTCATGAAAACATGAAGGAGATGAAGAAAAACATGAAAACGGCCAAGGGAGGACAAAAACTCACCTGAGCTCGAGAAAGGGGAGAAAACTCGCCCATTTTCGGTCTGAGGCCCTTATATAGGCGACCGGCTGAGCCACCTTCGGCGGCCAAACCAGCACCCTAAAGTCCCCCATGTTCGGCGGCCGAACTTGAGGTTCGGCAGCCGAACCTAGTTTCTGCCCAACTCAACTTTCGGAAGCCAAAAGTCCATCCGAAACCATCTCATGTTCGGCGGCCGAACATCACCTTCGGCGGCCGAACCTGGGTTCTTCCTCCTTGGCCTTTTCTCTTCAAAACTCAATTTTCTTTCAATTAAAACCCTTAAAATCATTTGAAAATATTTTTAGAAAACACATTCTACCCTTCTAGAGAGATCCAACACCCTAGATTCCGCCGGAAGGTAGGAATCCCGATGCCGGATTCTAGCCGGGTATTACATTCTTCCCCCCTTCAAGAACATTCATCCCCGAATGTTCCACAACAAACAGGCATCTCAAAGCATAGCATCAATCATACATAAACAAGCAAGCAAACTAGCAAGCAAAACCTAACAAGCTCTCTCCAAAAAGAGAGACACAGGCACTACTGGGGCAAGACTCCCGGGTCTCCAAAAGAAACACCTTAGCAGTACCCAACCTACTCCTGAATTCCACTGGCTTCCGCTACGCTACTCTGATCCTTACTCTTCTCTTCTCATCTTTACTAACAGGCTTCTTCTCACTGCTATCCCAAAACTAACTCTAACTCTCACAGGCAGTACCCGAATTTCAGATCTATCTTGGAAAACAAACAGCTCCTACTAGCTGTCCCCATAGATCATCCCTCCTGCATGGGAATACCTGCTCTTGGTAGTGACCTTGGTCAACTGCTTACAGTTGTTACAAAGTCTCAAGGATCCATCCTCCGTTTCCCACCACAACACTGGAACACTCCAGGGTGAGGTACTAGGTCGGATAAAACCCTTATCTACCAAGTCTCGCCTCTACTCTGACAACTCTCAACTACAGGTGCCATCCTATAGGGAAGGACATAAATGGTTCTGCGTCCAGACACCACTCCTATATCCAACTCCATTTCCCTAACAGATGGTGAACCTGACAACTAGCCGGGGAAAACATCTAAGAACTCTCTCTAACAACTGGCACTGAGGCTGGTTTCCCGACCTGACTGCTAAACTCTCAAACAAGAGCTAGAACCCTCTGACAATCCCTCCTATGCACTCTACGAACCTGATAGGCTGACATCAAACCTCTAGGCATCCCTACTGTGTTCCCTCAGAAGAAAACCTCTGACCCATCCTGTCCTCTGAACCTGACTACCTAGTCTCTACAGACCAAGGTAGCACCACGAGTAGAAAAACCCAGTCCAACCCTAAACTGACGTCCAGACAGTCAAGTCTAGGACCTCAAAGTCGGGTGGAAGGCATCTACCCTCAACTATCACAGAACTGAACCGGCAGACCGACTCTGCCACAGATGGATCACACGAGAGTCTACTGACCAAAGAGAACACTCTAGCCCAGAAGCTATCAACTCAACCTCTCGACGGCTCCTAGAGCAACTAAAGAAAGAGAAAAACACTAGGGTTCACAAAAACATACACATCAGAACATTCAAAAGTGAGCGTACCTGACACCACCATGTTTGATGTGTCTGCCTCCTGCTGAGCTTGGGTGAAGATCCGAGCTGGTGCTGACGGACCTTCTCCACGGGAACCTTCAGAAGAAAAGGCTGACCCTCTTCCTCTGCCTCGACCACTACCCTGAAACACGGCTGGAGCTACTGGCTGAGAGTGTGCTAACCGGGGCACAGTAGGACACTCACGTTCTATGTGTCCTTCCTGTCCACACCGAAAACAAGCTGTCGTCCCAACCCGACAGACTCCTTTGTGCGGCCTTCCGCACCTCAAGCACCTTGAACTGCCTGAGCCAGAGCTTGAGCCACCAAAACCCAGACTAGCCTTCAAACGATTCCAAAACTTGCTCTTCTTTGACCTTCTCAGGCCTCTGTTCCCCTTCTTAGTGGTGTTTCCCCACCTTTTATCTCTTGAGACAACTGTACTCAGAGTGGAGGGATCAATCCCTCCTGAACCTGAGATCCTGGAATCCTGAGTCTGAGCATCCTCCTGAGAATCTCCCATACCTTCTTCTGGCACTCTGATTCCCAAACTGAAATCTCTTCTCTGCACATCCAACTCTACTTCCCTCATACTAGCTGACATCCTTCTTGGAGCCATTCCTTCTCTGCTTACATCAAAAGACCTTCCAGGGTCCCTTGATGTTCCCCATCTGCTGACTCCCCACGACTGCGCTCTCGGCAGAGCAGGGGGGAAGGTGTCCAAACCTTCCCTCTCAGATGGAACTCCAGTCGATTCCACAGATCGACGAGCACCTCGCATTCTGGCTCCTCTGAAGAACAACACACAAGCATATAAACAATCATTAGCATCATACGGTTCATATGAAAACACATGAACCTGCAACATACATGCATGCATAGCATAACATCATGGCATATCACATTATCCTACAAGACAGGACTCAACATCCTATCCTAGTGGACATGATTCCTCCTATTGTGCTTGCCCTTCTATGACCTCTAAGCTAACCTCTTTCCGATGTGGGATATCTCTAATCCTTGAGTATCTTTGCTCAACACACCGTACTAATGAGGCCCAAAGCTCTGATACCATTCTGTAACGACCCGGAAACCGATACCCTACCGTAACGGCCCGAACCGCCACCGGCGCTAGGATCCAGATCGGCTTAAGGCCGCCGGGACCCGTAGCAAGCCAAACATACCTCCTATCACCTGGTCAAATCCCATACATGATCAAAACATGAACAAAAAAACTGAAACATCTGATGTTCAAACCGAGCCTGACCTGTATGCGACATAACTGAAAACACAAAAGGATCCCCTACTAGAGCCCTCATCAAAACTCTAGCTGGGTCAACATAACATACATCAAGCTGGGATTACATCCAAGGAACTAGAACCTAACCTGTGCATGCATCAAACCACAAACATAAGACCTCCTGCAGGGCCCTCATCAATCTCTAAAGTGGTAAACAACACATGCCACAAGTTCAGTTCAACACAACTTAACATTAAAACTTTACATACATCATGTATTAAACAGGGACTAACCAAGTCTTAGGGCCAAGCACAGTACTAATCCATAAACATAACTCTACTATACTTTACATTCATCTCATTATCTTAAAAGCAACTTATATTACATGTCCAATTCTAAAACTACTAAACTATAACATGGAGATAGACTATTACATTACAAACACACATCACTTAATCTTTACCCTGCTGACTTCTGAGCTCTGACTCAAACCTGCAAACCTGGGGATTAGGGGAGAGGGGTGAGCTAAAAAGCCCAGTGAGTAGAAACACAGAAAACAGTTCATTAATTACATACTCTCATGAAATGTGTCATAACACAAAGAAATCACATAACTGTATCTTGTCCGTCTCGGGGCTCATGCAAATATCTACTCCCCACGGACCTGTTTCTGAGAGTTCTTTTCTTTGCTAGCATCCTTTCCTCTCAAGGATCGGACATGACCTCAAAAATCCCTCTGTCGGTGCCCGGCTCCCCCAAAGGAGCTCACACAGGACTTTCACATACATGACAGGGTACCCAGTCCACAGAGAGCTCACAGGGACTTTCCTATATGTACTTATCCGGCTCTCAAAGGACTTACCCAAGACTCAATGACAGATATGGGCTATTGAAGTCGCCTTGGTCCAAACCTCCTGAATCAACATCAAATAATGCAATGCGCCACATTCGTGAACTAGTGCAAACAACCTACTACATATAATCATGATGCATGAACATGCTTTAGGCATTAGATTTCGTACATAAAAGGTTAGGTTTAGTTCTACTCACCTCCTGGCAGACGCTGACTGACTCTGCAACTGCTAGCACTACTGGCCTCCTCGGTCCCTCGGGTCCGATCCTACACAGGTGGACTCGAATGAGGTGCCAAACATACTCTAAACAACTCATAAACATACCCCCAAAAACCCCTCTAAACATCACTAAAACATGCATAGAAAACACCCAAGGAACAGCTGGACAGGGCACTTTCGGCGGCACCTTCGGCGGTCGAAAGTCCCTTCCAGAGACGAAACTCGGGTAGGTTCGGCGGCAGGTTCGGCGGCCGAAACCCCAGGACAGAAACGAAACTCAGCCTTCGGGGGCACGTTCGGCAGCCGAAAGACTGCCTCCCATGCAGGTTCGGCGGCCAAAACTCCTTTCGGCGGCCGAACCTGGTCCCCTCTGGACGACAGGTCCGATTCTGCCAAGCCAAAAACCAAACTCAAAACACCCAAATCCTTACATACTCTCTCCCAAACATGCATACTCACTCCCACATGCATAAAGGGGCATAAACTAACTTAAAACCCCAACAAAACATCATGTAATCATACATTGGACACAAAACTCACATAAACCCTATCATGCATATCTACCCAAACACATACATCAAATCTCCTTAAAACTTACTTAAAACTCATTAAAACATAAAGAAAAGCAGAGATCTACACTAACCTCTTGGAGATCGAGGGTTGGTGTGACCCGAACCTTGGAGATGTGGAGGAAACTAGCTCCGGGGTCTCCAAGCTCCAAATCCTTGATCCAAGCTTAAAACTCTTCAAAATAACCATGGAACTCATGAAAACATGAAGGAGATGAAGAAAAACATGAAAACGGCCAAGGGAGGACAAAAACTCACCTGAGCTCGAGAAAGGGGAGAAAACTCGCCCATTTTCGGTCTGAGGCCCTTATATAGGCGACCGGCTGAGCCACCTTCGGCGGCCAAACCAGCACCCTAAAGTCCCCCATGTTCGGCGGCCGAACTTGAGGTTCGGCAGCCGAACCTGGTTTCTGCCCAACTCAACTTTCGGAAGCCAAAAGTCCATCCGAAACCATCTCATGTTCAGCGGCCGAACATCACCTTCGGCGGCCGAACCTGGGTTCTTCCTCCTTGGCCTTTTCTCTTCAAAACTCAATTTTCTTTCAATTAAAACCCTTAAAATCATTTGAAAATATTTTTAGAAAACACATTCTACCCTTCTAGAGAGATCCAACACCCTAGATTCCGCCGGAAGGTAGGAATCCCGATGCCGGATTCTAGCCGGGTATTACAGATGGCTTGCACAAGTTGTGCCGTCCATGCACATTTGAAGTGAGGGAGGCGTGTGCTTGGTCTTCAAATGCAAGGAGTGGGGTCCTTACTCTTACTTGCTGCCCATGTGTCTCCAAGATACTGCCCATGCTGCCCAAGTCTTGCCTTTCACACTTTCCTTGCCGCCCATGCTTAATTAAGGAAATGGAGCCTCTTTTTGCAATTTGAATTTTGAATGTGCAAAGCATGAGGTGGCAAGCATGTGATCTTTGGATTTAGCCTCCTTAATAAGCTGGATTTTGAAATTTAAAATTTGAATATGAATCTTGAAGATTTGAAATTCAAAATACTTTCCTTATTTGGCTCTTCATTCATGGCAACTTGAGATTTGGCTTCTTGAATAAGGAAAAGGCTTCTTGAAGATTTGAAATTTGAATTTCAAATTACTTTGGCTGAATGTTCTTTCCTTATTTGCCACTTTTCTTATTTAGAACTTTCCTTATTTAGCTTCACTTGATTTCAACTTCGCAGGCTTGCTCTCCTTTGTTACATTTAAGGCAGTTTTAAGGGAATTTTCTCCAAAATGTCTCTTTACACCATTTTCTGCAAAATAATATCAAAAACACTAAATTAGGCAGAAAATATGTAAATTAACATCAATAATATCATGATAAAATGGGCTAAATTATGCTCTATCAAATACCCCCACACCTAGTCTTTTGCTTGTCCTCAAGCATATAAACATATTCAAACAAGCTTTCTTTGCTATTTGATCCTTATTTCCACTCAAGCTCTTACTCAAGACAACTATTTTGAATCATTGCAGTGAAGAATATATGCATCAAGGTTACTCACATTCTTTCCTTGTTTTCCTTTACTTACCATGGCTAGGATTTGTTTTCCTTAAGAGAGAGATTACACATGCACATGTTCTTGTTCAGTTAAGACTTTTTCTAGCTTTCAGAGTGATTTGCCTTTACCTTGAAGTACTTTATTTAGACTTTTGCACTTTAAGCTTGCTTGAAAAAGTCACCAACCTTGTGACGTAAAGGTACATATTGGTGATACCCATCCCTAGTTACTCAGTTGATGAGAATAAATTGAAATTTGTGTGAATGAACTTAATGTGACTTGATTTAGCAATTGGTGTTGATTTGCCCAAATCATTGAGAGAAAGAAAATTCAGCAAAGGCAAAGACCTCACAAGCACAAAATCAAAAACTGTTCCAATGGTCAAAAGACTAAGAATAAAGCTAGTAGCCACTTCGAAAGGTGACCAACTGAGTAACTGGGGGTGGGTATCACAAATATGTACCTTCACGTCAAAAGGTTGGTGACTTTTTCAAGGAAAATCTAAGTGCAAAAGCCTGAATAAAGTACTTCAAGGTAAGGGCAAGTCACCCCAAAAGCTAGAAAAGGTCTTAATGAATCAATGTGCATGTATGGTCTCTCTTGAGGAAAACAAATCCTAGCCATGGTAAGCAAGGGAAAACAAGGAAAAGAGGTAAGTAATCTTCATGCATATATTCTTCACTGCAATGATTCAAAATAGGTGTCTTGAGTAAGAGCTTAAGTGGAAATAAGGATCTAGAGCAAAGAAAACTTGTTTAACTATGTTTATTTGCTTGAGGACAAGCAAAAAGCTAAGTGTGGGGGTATTTGATAGAGCATATTTTAGCCCACTTTATCATGATCTTATTGATGTTTATTTACACCTTTCCTACCTAATTTTATGGTTTTAATCATGTTTTGCAGATATTAGGTGTAAAGGAACAATTTGGAGAAAGAAATGCAAAACTGAAAGGAGAAAAGGAAAAAATTTTGCATTCTGAAAGCATGGAATTCGCAGAAGAGAAGGGGAGAAGAAGAAGAAGAAGAGGAAAGAAGAAGTATGCACCCCCCACACTTAAATCATGCATTGTCCTCAATGTATAAGAAACATAAAAGAACAAATGAAACTGAGTACTCCTCTGGGGTGTGGTGCATGCCGTGATTCACTTTAGGCAGAAAGAGTGACGAACAGATGTTCGTCTGGAAAGTCTTCCTTGACTGGACAAGGCGTAGAGCTAGATGGAAGCCGGCTGAGATGGTCGGCTACAAGATTTTCTTTGTCCTTTTTGTCTCTTATCTCCAGATCAAATTCTTGTAGGAGAAGAATCCATCTAATGAGTCTTGGTTTTGCTTCCTTTTTCTTGATCAGATATCGCAAAGCTGCGTGGTCAGAATAGACAATGACTTTAGTTTCCAAGAGGTAAGGTCTGAATTTCTCTAAAGCAAACACAACTGCCAAGAGCTCTTTTTCAGTTGTTGTGTAGTTGCTTTGTGCATCATCCAATGTGCGAGAGGCATAGTGAATGACATGGGGTGAGTTTCCCACACGTTGCCCCAAGACTGCTCCTACTGCATAATTGCTTGCATCACACATGATTTCAAATAGCAAGTTCCAGTCAGGTCCCTGAATAATTGGGGCAATCACAAGCAATTCTTTAATCAAATCAAATGTCTTTTTGCAATCTGCATCAAAATCAAATGTTACATCTTGTTGGAGCAATCTGCATAATGGCAAAGTAATTTTTGAGAAATCTTTGATTAATCTTCTATAGAATCCTGCATGGCCAAGGAATGACCGTATGTCTCTAACATTTGTGGAGTAAGGCAGATTTTTGATGGTATCCACCTTAGCTTTGTCCACTTCAATGCCCTTAGCTGAAACAACATGACCTAAGACCATACCTTGATTAACCATAAAATGAAATTTTTCATAATTAAGCACAAGGTTAGACTCAATGCATCTTTGTAAGATCTTTTCCAAGTTGGCAAGGCATTCCTTAAAAGAGTTGCCATGCACTGTGAAATCATCCATGAACACTTCAATTGTCTTACCCACATAGTCAGAGAATATGCTCATCATGCATCGCTGAAAGGTGGCAGGAGCATTGCATAGTTCAAATGGCATTCTCCTAAAGGCAAAAGTGCCAAAAGGACAAGTGAAGATGGTCTTCTCTTGGTCCTTTGGAGCGACTAGGATCTGATAAAAACCTGAATAACCATCAAGACAACAATAATGAGACTTACCTGCAAGCCTTTCTAGCATCTGATCAATGAATGGTAGTGGGAAGTGGTCCTTCCTTGTGGCTGCGTTGAGCTTCCTATAGTCCATACAAACTCTCTATCCATTCTGAACTCTTGTGGGAATAAGTTTTCCTTCAGCATTTGGCACAATGGTAATCCCAGTTTTCTTTGGGACTATATGCATAGGACTCACCCATTTGCTATCAGAGATTGGGTATATGATACCGGCATCAAGGAGCTTGACTATTTCTTTCTTTACTACTTCCATCATGGGTGGATTCAGTCTTCTTTGAGCATCTTTGACTGGCTTGCATTCATCCTCCATGTGTATTCTATGCATGCATATGAAGGGGGAAATACCTTTGATGTCATCTATGGTCCACTCCTTTATGCTTTTGTAGCACTTTCAAGAGGCTTGCTTCTTCATGTGGGTTCAACTCATTGGAGACTATTACTGGTAGTGTCTTGTTAGCTCCTAGGTACATGTATTTCAGATGGTCTGGAAGAGGCTTCAGATCTGATTCTGGTACTTTCTGACTTGATTGCAAAGGGGGTGGAGTGGAAGAGCTTGCTTGTAATAGAGTCTGTGGAACAAGGTTCGGCGGCCGAAAGATGGTGGAGTTCGGCGGCCGAATATCAGTAGTTTCAGCAGGCGATAAAATCTGAGGTGAAGGGTTCGGCGGCTGAGAGGAGATCAGCTTCGGTGGCCGAATGGTTGCTGAGTTCGGCGGCCGAAGGTCAGTAAGGTTCGGCTACCGAAAGTTTTCAGTGTGCAGGGCAGGCTGTTGTAACAGCCCTGAAACCGAACTGCTACCGGCACTAGGATCCAGATCGACTTAAGGTCGCCGGGACCCGTAGTAAGCCTGCTATACTGTCTGTATACCTGTGAAATCCCATACATGATAATACTTTTTCTATTAAAACATAAAACTGTTCTTTCCTCCAGGGCTTAACCTGTGCATGCACTGTATCTCTCTGCGGTTATATCCCCACTCTAGGCGGACATCTCTTCTTCTTCCACACTCTGTTGGACTCCCTTCTGAACTCTGAACCTGCACAACTGGGGTTAGGGGAGAGGGATGAGCTATACAAGCCCAATGAGTAGAACTATACAACGTGGTATTAAAACATGATCTCATGGAATGCATCACATCACATACATTTCATCTCAAGGATAGACATGACCACCAAAATTCCCACTGGGAGGATGCCTGGCCTAGCCAGGTCTTACAACCTCAATTTGCCTGGCCCGGCCAGGTCTTATCAACTCTGCTCGCCTGGCCCAGCCAGGTCTTACGATAATCTGCTGCCTGGCCTAGCCAGGTCTTACCTACAGAAGGCTGCCTGGCCCGGCCAGGTCTTACACAGAGCTAGGGCTATTGGGGTCGCTTTGGTCCATCCATCTCATCATATACATCGTATTATGCAATGCAATGCGCCATATTCGTGAAACTAGTGCAATCAACCTACTATAGTCATCATGATGCATGAAACATGCTAAAAGCAGTTTAGATCTGAAAAGAGAAGTTCCACTCACCTTTGGTAAACTCTGAACTAACTCTGCAGGTTCCTGATGCAGCTCTCACTGCTGACTTCCCTGATTCCTCTGGTCCGTTCCTACACAGGTGGACTCAAATGAGGGACCAATCTAACTCAAGAACAACTCTAAGAAATTCCCCAAAAGACCTCTACAAGATCCTAAAACAATCACAGAAAACATGCAAAAGAAAGCTGGACAGGGCACTTTCGGTGGCATGTTCGGCGGCCGAAACCCCTCTCCAGAGACGAAACTCATGCATGTTCGGCGGCACCTTCGGCAGCCGAAAGTCTCGTCCAGAGACGAACCTCAACCTTCGGCGGCACTTTCGGCGGCCGAACCTTGCCTCCAGAGATGAAAGTCCAAATGTTCGGGGGCAAGCTTTGGCAGCCGAAACTGCCTCCTCAAGGGGTTCGGCGGCCGAACCTGGTTTTGCCCGTTGGGCAGAACCCTGCTCTGTTTCGTACAAACTCAACACCAAACGTACCCAACATGCATATCAACTACTCCCAACTAGCACATACCATAAAAACATGCATAAAAGGGCCTAAACCTCACTTAGAACCCAAAGAAACACATCAAACAACACTACTCATGCGTATACACAAACATCTCCACAAAAACCTCCCTTCAACCTAATCATGCATACTACCCATCGAACGTCCATAAAACCTTCAGAACTCAACAAAGAAGTTCAGGATCAACTCTTACCTCCTAAAGAACTTGAGGATGAGTGATCCTAACGTGGAGATGTGAAGATCTTAGCTCTCCAAGCTCCAAGCTTCAAAACTTCGGTCTTTTGCTCAAAACCTTCAAAACACACTAAAACCCTTAAAAACCTTGAACGATTTGGTGAAAAACATGAAAAACATGAAAGTCAACTTGGAGAAGGCTTGGGCTCACCTCTGGCTGCAAGTGGAAGAGAAATATCTTCTCTCCACCGACCCTTGGCCCTTTTATAGGTGGCTGGCCAGACCACCTTCGGCAGCCGAACGTGAATCCGAAACCATGCAATGTTCGGCGGCCGAAAGTGACCTTCGACGGCCGAACCTTTGCATTTCTCCCTTGTTGCTTTTCTTTTCACAACTCATTTCCTTTAACACTTTAAAACATTCAAAACCCTTAAAAACACACATGAAAACATATGTCTTACCCTTCTCGAGGGTTCCGACACTCGAGATTCCACCTGTCTACAGGAATTCCGATGCCGGACTCAAGCCGGGTATTACAGCTGTGGCGATAGATCCTGCGTTTGGAATGCAGCGATATTTGGCGGCCGAAAGTGGTCTGTATTCGGCGGCTGAAGGTCTTCAACCTGCGCAAAATCAATCTGTTGGATGTTATAGACCGTTTCTTTGAAATTTTGCTCTTTCTGGCTCTCAATATGTACTTGATCAGTATTTTTGCAAAAATCACTGCTAAGAATATCATCTTGATTTTCATCAAAAATTTCTTGGTTCAAACAGTCAACAATATCAAGACCATAAATGGGGGACATGTCATGTGGATATTTTATGGCATTATAGACATTGAACTTAATCACTTCTCCTTCAAACTCCATAGTTAAAGTACCATCATGCACATCAATTTTAGTTCTAGCAATACTCAAGAAGGGACGTCCAAGAAGGATATCAGAACTAGTATTGCAACTATCTTCCTTAGTATCAATCACATAAAAGTCTGCAGGGAAGACAAGTTCATCTACTTGAACTAACACATCTTCTAGAATACCTATGGGATATACCACAGATCTATCAGCTAATTGAATCACAACTCTTGTGTCTTTTAGTGCACATGCATTCAAAGATTTATAGATGGAGAGAGGCATAACATTTATAGAAGCACCAAGATCACACATGGCTTTCTTGATTCCAACGTTCCCTATCTTATAAGAGATAGCAAACATACCATTATCTTTGCACTTAGTAGCGAGCTCTCTTTTAATGACAGCAGTGACAACCTCACCTACACTTACTTTCTCTCTTACAGCTAGCTTTCTTCTATTGGTGCACAACTCTTTTAGAAATTTTGCATACCTTGGAATCTGCTTAACAGCATCTAGCAGTGGTATGTTGATTTCCACTTTTCTGAAAGTCTCAAGAATCTCCTTTTCTTCCTTCTCTTTTTGTGTTCTTTCAAATCTTTTTGGAAAAGGAGGTGGAATGTGAAAACGTACCTTTGGATCAGTCTTTTGCGCAGGTGGTGTTTCAGATTGCGCTGGATGGGCTTCTGAATTAATTGGTTCTTGCGCAACTTGCTCTTCTTGCTCATAACTGGCATCTTGGAACTCTTTTCCACTTCTCAAGGTAATGGCACTTACGTTTTGTTTGGGATTTGCCTCAGTTTGGGATGGCAACTTCCCTTGAGCTTCCAACCTGTTTATGGAGGTGGCCATTTGTCCCATCTGTTGTTGCATCATTTGCATAGTCTTTACTACCTCGTCAAGAGTGTTATTGTCATTTGGAGGTGCTGGTTGGGCTTGATTCCTTTGATAGATCTGATGGTTCTGATTGTTGTTGGCCCTTACGTAGCTGAAATTGGGGTGGTCTCTCCAGCCTGGATTGTATGTGTTGGAATATGGATTATGTCTGGGTTGGTTGTTATACTCTCCCATGGCATTAACTTGCTGGTGGTCTTCTTGGAGTGTAGGACATTGATCAGTTGGATGTCCCACATATGAACATACACCACATGGCCTAGGTGGCTGGGTTGCTTGAATCTGTTGTACCAGTCCTATGGCAAAATCTTTCATAACAGCTGTCAGTTCAGAAATAGTAGGAGAGCTTACCTCATTGGCTCTTTGTAGTTGCTTTTCTTCTCCATATTGCCTAGATGAGGCTGCAAGTGTAGAGATCAGTTCTCGCATATCTCCCTAGGTGTCTTGTCTGCAATGGATCCTCCACAAGCTACATGTAATACCCGGCTAGACTCCGGTATCGGAATTCCTACCGTCCGGTGGGATCTCAGATGTCGAAAACCTCTAGAAGGGTAAAACCATGTTTTCATAAGGAGTTTTAATGTATTTTATGGTTTTAAGCAAGAAAGGAAATGAGTTTTTATATGAAAATAACCTTGGAGGAAGACCCAGGTTTGGCCGTCGAACCTCAAGTTCGGCTGCCGAACATGCATGCATTTCGGGAGTGCTTTA
This sequence comes from Manihot esculenta, assembly GCF_001659605.2. Taxonomy (NCBI): domain Eukaryota; kingdom Viridiplantae; phylum Streptophyta; class Magnoliopsida; order Malpighiales; family Euphorbiaceae; genus Manihot; species Manihot esculenta. Next base: position 18,202,959 of record NC_035170.2, read on the forward strand.
GGCCCCCGAAGGCATAAGTGAGGGAAGTCCAGGTTCGGCCGCCAAACCTTATATTCGGCCGCCGAACATGGCATGCATGCGGAGGCACGTTAGGCCCCCGAAAGTGGCCTGGCCAGCCACCTATAAAGGGGTCCCCATGTCCGAACGGGTGAGTTTTTCTCCCCGTTTTCGGCCAAGGTGAGTTCTCCGCCGTCCCTCATCGTTTTTGAGCTTCTTCCTTGAAATCTTCATGGTTTTCTTATGAGATTTCACTTGGTTTGAATATATTTGAGCAAAAGAGCAAGTTTTGGGAGCTTGGAGACCAAGAGTTGATTTCTCCTCATCTCCAAGCTAGGATCGTCTTTCCTCTCGATCTTCAAGAGGTAAGCTTAGATCCAACCTTCCTTGCATGTTTTAAACAAGTTTTATGAAGATCTATGGGGTAGAAATGCATGTTTAGGTTATTGTTAAGTTTATGGGTTTATGTTATGTTTATGAGCAATGTGGGTTGTTTGATGTGTTGTAGTTGGGGTTTAGGATAGTTTGAAACCCCTAGGAGCTTGTATGCTTGTGTATGCATGTTGTAGAATAAGAAAAAGCATGATTGAATGAGTTGGGAGGCGTTTGGGCATGTTGAGGCTGAGTTTCTACCCTTTGGGAGAACTCAGGTTCGGCAGCCGAAGGCTGTTTCGGCCGTCGAACCTGCCTGTGGTAGCATGAATCGGCTGCCGAACCCTACCCCCAAAAGTGGACTTTCTGCTCTGGAAGGGAGTTTCGGCCGCCGAAGGTGCCGCCGAACATGCATGAGTTTCGTCTCTGGAGGGAACCTTCGGCCGCTGAAAGTGCCGTCGAAGGTGCATGACTTTCGGCTCTGGAGGGCCTTTCGACCGCCTAAAGTGCCCTGTTCAGCCTTCCTTTGCATGATTTATGTGGTTGTTTTAAGGTGTTTTAGGGGGTTTTTGGGGAGTATTTTAGAGTCTTGTTCATGGATGTTTGGTCCCTCATTTGAGTCCACCTGTGTAGGTTCGAACTTGAGGAACCGAGGACCTCAGCAGTGAGATAACTGCTTCAGAGTCATTAGAGCTTCAGCCAGAGGTGAGTGGAATACCTTATTACGTTTCAAAGCAAATAAATAAATTTTGAGTATGATACATGCATCACGTATGCCATGAGATACACTAGGTTGTTTGCATTAGAATTCACGAATATGTTGCATTGCATGACTTGATGATAATGTGGATGGATGTTGAATGATCCTTTAGTCCTCGTATGTTATGATATGATGATGATACAGTACGGAAAGACCAGTGAGGCCCATTCTACGCCCCTGGCACTATGGAACGTTATGCTATGTTATGTTATGTAAGAGAAAGACCAGTGAGGCCCATTCTACGCCCCTGGCACAGTTGGACTATGTAGAGGACTATTGGTGATAAGTCCATCCTTGATGTGATTTGTTTGTGATGTGTTGCATTTCATGAAAGCATAAAAATTAAATTGAATGTTTTATTATTCTGCTCACTGGGCTTTATAGCTCACCCCTCTCCCTTAACCCCCAGGCTTGCAGGTACAGGGTAGACCAGGAGGTCAGCAGGAGTAGAGTCATGTTTGATGTAATAGCTAGATGTGGACATGAATATGATGTAATGTAAAAGTATAGTATTGAAATGTAATGTATTAATGGTTATGGAAGTATAGTGTTGTGCTTGACCATAGTATGATGTTAATCCCTTTATAGTACATGATCTTAAATATTTAATGATGATTATGTAAACTAAGCTTAACGTATGTTATGATACCCCATTGGAGTATTTGATGAGGACTCCAGTGAGAGGTTTTATGTTATGTTTGTGCATGCACAGGTTAAGCTTGGTGAAAGAATGAATGAATGAATGAGAAAGCTTTAATTTTTATGTATATGTTGATCATGTATGGGATTAATCAAGTATGCAGGATGTATGTTTGGCTTGCTACGGGTCCCGGCGGCCTTAAGCCGATCTGGATCCTAGCGCCGGTAGCGGTCCGATTTCTGGGTCGTTACACTACATCTATGAATTTTCTTTCTGATGAGAGTAATCCTCCATAAAAGAACTGTATGAGGGACATGTCTGACATATCATGTTGTGGACAACCTGTACATAGTCTTTCAAACCTTTCCCAATAATCATATAGATCTTCAGTTGGTTTTTGTCTTATGCTAGTGATTTCTCTTATTATGCTAATTGATTTAGATATTGGGAAGTATTTGTTCAAAAAGGTTTGGACCATATTATCCCAAGAAGTTATAGATCCAGGTGGCAAATAAAATAACCAATCTTTAGCAAAATCATTTAATGAGAAGGGAAAAGCTCTTAATTTAACATGATCTTCAGATATACCTTGAGGTCTCATAGATGAACAGACAATATTGAATTCTTTTAAGTGCTTGTGTGGATTTTCATTTTGCAAACCTCTGAATTTTGGGAGAAGATGAATGAAACCTATCTTTATAGTTCAAAGGGAATTGTCAGAGGTGGGTAGGTGATGCAAAGTGGTGCTTGATCACCCACAGGAGTTGCCAATTCTCTCATGGTTCTTTCTCTTTGCACTGGGGGTCTAATGGTTGGATTTTCTTGAACTATTTGATTCTGGACAGCATGTCCATTTGGGGCAGCAACTGGTGCTTGAGGTTCTGCCATTTGTGCAAAATTCGGTTGCTGGAGTGAAGCAAGTTTGGCGGCCGAAGGTTGGACAAAATGCTCTTCAGGTGTAGAGGCTTGCTTTCCTAGTCTTCTGAGAGTGCGTTCAATTTCTGGATCAAAGGGCAGTGCGTCCCTGTGTTCAGATCTTGTCATGAAAGAAAAATAAAAAAGTTAAATCAATTCCCCGGCAACGGCGCCAATTTTTGACTGTGCAGTTGTCGAAGCCAGTCAAAAATAACCTTCTTGGTTATCAACAATTTATAACTGTAGATAGTGGTGAAGGATCGAATCCACAGAGAATTGATTACCTATTTATTTTTCTCAATCAAGACCAAGAGAACTAATTGAAAACACAATTGAAAGCAAGTAATTGAAAGCTGAATGGAAGTAAAGTGCAATAAAAGTAAAAAGGGGATTTTGAGATTGATTTGACTAACAACTATTGAAAGCAATTAAAACAACAAGTAATCAAAATAAAAGAGGAAATCAATATGAGAAAAGTCTAGTTGAAGACATGGATCCACTTCGGTTGTTTGGGTTGATCATTGAAACTTAGGTTTTCTTAATTAATTCAATAGATTAGTTATGGGGGTGGAAAACACTTCTCACCACCATGTCTCTCCTTATGATCAAATCAATTAGGGAACGTCCTCTAATCGATTACTAATTAACAAATTGCTAAGGAACGTCCTTGGGCCTTAGGCATCAAAACAATTGTCAATTGCATAAAGAATGAGAGAGATCCAATCCTAGCTACTTAAATGCATGAGATGTTACTAGATCATGCAATTCCTTAGTTTTTACACCAAGTTTTCTTAGGTCAGAATATTTCCAGCAATTACGGACTAACAAATATCCTAACTAACAATCAATTAACTTTGCAATCAAGAATCAAGTGGCCAATTTGATCAAAACAACAAAGCAATCTTAGAATTAAGCACAATTGCATGAATATTGAATAAACCAAAAGCAAACACTTTATGTTCAGATCTCACTACCCTTTAAACAACCTTAGTTTCAACCAAACTTCAACTAGAATTAGGGTTTCAGCCACTCATGGCTGAACCAAAATAAAAAATAAAAGAAAAGAAAGCAAGAAGATGAAGAACCAAAAGGGGAAGCCTTGGAGAGCCTTGGAGAATTTGTGTGTATGAAAATCTGCCTCTTCTTGTCTTTTTGAAGCCTTTAAATAAGTCTTGGGGGGCTGCCTAGGGTTTCTTGGGTGTCCATGCATTCTTTTAGAGATTGTCAAAAGTGCCCTTGGTCTTGTATGTGCCTTGTGTGGAGTTGCAAGGACTTTTTGGTCTTTGTTGTTGCCCAAGATGTGTCTAAGAAGAATTCTTCATATTATTCATGCACTAAAGAGGAAGGTGGAGTCTTGATTTGAATATTGAATGTGCATGGCATAAAGTGGGAAACATGTGATCTTCAAGATTTGGCTTATTGAACAAGGAGGAGGCTATTCGGAGGGACTTTCGGCCGCCTAAGTCTAGTTTCGGTGGCAGGACTTTCGGCTCTGGAGTGAAGGTTCGGCGGTCGAAGGTGCCGCCGAAGATGGGTGACTTTCGACTCTGGACCAGACTTTCGGCCGCCGAAAGTGCTTCCGAAGGTGACTGTTTTTCAGCTTTCGAAAGTGCTTCCGAAGGTGGCTTTTCCAGTTTTGGCACTTTTTTGGTATTTTTAAGAGCATTTTCTCCAAATTGTTCCTTTACACCAAATATCTGCAAAACATGATTAAAACCACAAAATTAGGTAGGAAAGGTGTAAATAAACATCAATAAGATCATGATAAAGTAGGCTAAAATATGCTCTATCATGCATATGTTAGGGTTTATGTAAGTTTTATGGTTAATGTATGTTGTATGTATTGTTAGATGTGTTGCTGTTGGGGTTTAGGCTAGTTTGAGACCCCTATATGCTTATGAATGTGTTTATGCATGTTTTTGTATGAGTTGGTTTGAGTTTGGAATGTAGGGAGGCATTTGTGCATGAGGGAGGCTGAGTTCTGCCACTTTGGGAGAACTCAGGTTCGGCAGTCAAAGCCATGTTCGGCCGCCGAACCTGCCTGTGGAGGTGGTTTGGCCTCCTAAGCTCGCCCCCGAAAGTCTGGACTTTGGGCTCTGGAGGGGAGTTTCGGCTGCCGAACCTGCCGCCGAACATGCATGAGTTTCAGATCTGGAGGGAACTTTTGGCCGCCGAAGGTGCATGACTTTCGAATCTAGAGAGGGGTTCGGCCGCCGAAGGTGCTGTCGAAAGTCCCCTATCCAGCCTTCCTTTGCCTATTTTGCATGCATGTTTTGAGGAGTTTTAGGGGGATTTTTGGGGAGTTGTTTAGAGTCATGTTAGTGTATGTTTGGCACCTCATTCGAGTCCACCTGTGTAGGATCGGACCCGAGAAACCGAGGAGCCCAGCAGTGAGATAGCTGCTTTAGAGTTAGATCAGAGTCAGCCAGAGGTGAGTAGAATTGAACTATGTTTTAAAATAATAAAGTTTTGAACATGTCCATGCATCATGAAAGCCATGATATACTTTAGGATGTTGCATTAGAATCTCACGACTATGCTGCATTGCATTCTATGTTGTTGATGTGGATGGATGTTGGATGATCCATTAGCCCTCAATATGATATGATGATTAATGAAAGTCCAAGGCTGCCTATGTCCACGCGTCCTGGCATTTATTATGTATGATTTACGAAAGTCCAGGGCTGCCCATGTCCACGCGTCTTGGCATTGTGTGATGATTAAGAGGAAGTCCTCCGGAGCTCCATCGAGGGCCGGGCACATTGGATATGTAGAGGGTTATTGGTGACAAGTCCATCCGTGATGTGAATTGTATGTGTTGTGATGCATTCCACGAAAGCATAATTTTATATACATGTACTTTTGTTCTGCTCACTGGGCTTTTTAGCTCACCCTCTTTCCCTTAACCCCCAGGCTTGCAGGTTCAAGATAGACCGGGAAGTCTTCAAGGTTGAAGTCAAGTTAAGTATAATAGTTAGAGTGGACATGCATTGTAAAATGATTTTTATGTAATGTAATGTAGAGAATGTTTTATGGTTTACTATTGTGCTTGGCCCGAATAGTAATATTTGTCCCCTTGTACATGATCTTTTAATGAAATGTTTTTATGATGAGAAATGATAGTCCAAGCTTGATATATGTTATGATAACCCACTAGAGCATTTGATGAGGGCTCTAGTTTGAGGTTTTATGTTTATGATTTTAGTGCATGCACAAGTCAGGCTTGGAATATGAAAGGTTTTTAAATTTTTATGAAAATGTATGATCATGTATGAGATGTTATCAGGTATATGGCAGGTATAGAAGGCTTGCTACGGGTCCCGGCGGCCTTAAGCCGATCTGGATCCTAGCGCCGGTAGCGGTCCGATTTCCAGGTCGTTACATGAGTAGAACTAAACTAATCTATTGTTTTAAAGTAATCAAACTTTTAAGCATGTTCATGCATCACGAATGCCATGTTTATGTATTAGGATGTTTGCATTAAAATTCACGAATATGATGCATTGCATAATTTACTGTTGATGTAGATGGATATTGGATGACCCACTAGCCCTCGAGATGATATGATATGATACGATACGGAAGTCCAGGTGATGCCCATTCTATGCCCCTGGCAATATATAAGGGAAAGTCCAGATGAGGCCCATTCTATGCCCCTGACATTTTGGATATGTTATGTTATGTTTAAGTGAAAGTCTTGAGGAGCTCCATCGAGGGCCAGGCACATTAGAATATGTAGAGGGTTACTGGTGACAAGTTCATCTTGATGTGAATTGTTTGTGTTGTGACGCATTTCATATAAGCATATGTTTATTAAACTGATTTTATGCTCTGCTCACTAGGCTCTTGTAACTTATCCATTTTCCCTAACCTCAGGTTTGCAGGGTCAAAGATAGCTCGAGAAGTCGACATAGTAGCTGGTATAGTTTAATGTAATAGAATAATTGTGGACATGTATTGTATAATGGATTAGAATTGTGGTTTGCCCTAGTTTTATCCTTATAATCCCTGTTAACATGATCCATATGTAAAAATTTTAATTATGAGTATGTTAGAACCAAACTTGAGACATGTAATATTTACCATACTAGAGCATTTGATGAGGGCTTTAGTATTGAGTTTATGTTTTCAGTTTTTGATACATGCATAAGATGAGCCATAATTCATGAAATATTTAAGTTTTTGTGTTAATGTATGATCATGTATGAGATTTTATTAGGTACACATGATATATAGTAGGCTTGCTACGGGTTCCGGCGACCTTAAGTCGATTTGAATTCTAACGCCGGTAGCGGTCCGGTTTCCAGATCGTATATTAATAGTAAAATTATACGCTCAAAAAAACCTTTAGGAATAGCTGAACTTCTATCAATCTTTATATTCATTATCACTCTTTCTTTTTTTTTTTCTTTTTAATTTCTTAGTTTATAATTTTTAGCCTTTAATTTTTTATAAATCCAATACATCTCTCCTGATTGTTTCAAAAAGACAACATCTATATATAAATTTATTAATAAAATTTCATCTCTTTCTAGGATTGCTTCAAAAGACGACCACATCTATATATAATTTTATTAATAAAATTTATTTTTTAAATTAAAATTAAATAATAAAAAATAAATTATCTCGTTAAAAAATATTTTTCAGAGAAAATATTTTTTATTAAAAAATACTTTACAAATATAAATTATTTTCTATAAATAAACAAAGTCTTAATAATAAATTTTTTAAATTATAATAATGTTTAGAGTTATTATAATAATATTTACAGTAAATTTAAAAAAAAAATAATTTGGGAGGTGGATTAATTCAGAGTTAAAATTAATATAAAATAATATACTTAAAGTATGGTTAAAATTAAAAAAATATAATAATAATATAAATTTTTAATATTATAAATTTTAATTTTAATTAAACAAAAAGAATTCTGAATTTTAAAAAAATTATAATTATATTTTAATTTTTTAAAATTTTATTAATTGTAACATAAAATTTAGAAATATGAGGACGATATATTAAATGATGTATTAATTTCATTAAATATTAAAAATAAAAATAAAGTATATTTAGGATGATATATAAAATTTATAATTTAATTAATAATTAAATTAATATATAATATAATTAAAAAATTTAAAAAGGATAGAATTTTTTTATTAACTCTGTAATTATATAGAACAAACCCGTTAATTCCTTAAAAAACTACAGATAATAATTCTCCTTTGTCATTTACCAATAACTAATAAGCGTTCGTTTGAATTGTCACTCACTAATTAGCTACTTTAAAAAAACTAACGAAGCAAAGTAGTAGTATACCCTTCACGCGCTCCGACAGTCCGTGTTCTTAACTGCTGGCTCCCCATCCTAAATACCCATCCACGGTAAACTCAGTTTACTTCCTGATCCCGTCATGTGGACCCCATACACCTACAAAATCTAACGGCGGAGATCTCTCCTTTACATAATACTAGGGTTTTCTCTTTACCCAAACTCCTTTTCCCTCTATATCTCGCTTTCAGCCTCCGAGTCCCTTTCCTTACAGAGCAGTTCCTCCCCCCTTCCCCCCTCTACATCTTTTGTCACTTTCCCCACGCTCCGCCAGTCCTTTCGGCGGACAAAATCACCGTTTCTTCCTCCGCCTTCCCTCTCCTCCCCTATCAAAAACTCAAAAACATCAAAAAAATTTAGAGCAAAATACTAGCAAAAAAAAAAGAGTGTATCCTTGTTAGTCATTTTATCGAACACTTGCTGCGCGCTTTTATCGCGTTTTATTTTGTTTAAGCTCCGTTTGGTTTCGCATATACAGATCGATTTAGGGTTTGGTGTTTTGTTTTATTAGAATAAAAAGAGGAGAGGGAAGAAAAATTGAAAAAAAAAATTAAATAGGAGTTTTTCCAAGAGAAAAAGAAGGGAAGAAATGGCACAGGTTCAGGTTCCGGTTCAGGCTCAGGGTGTGAACGGCGGAGCAAACGCGCAGTTCGTGACGACGTCGCTCTATGTTGGGGATCTGGAGGCGAACGTGACCGATTCTCACCTGTACGACCTGTTTAATCAAATCGGGCAAGTAGTTTCAGTTCGGGTTTGCAGGGACTTGACTACCCGACGATCGCTCGGTTATGGCTATGTTAATTATAGCAATCCTCAAGATGGTCAGTATTTTTTCTTCTGATGTTTTTTTACCTTTTGTTCAGTTTTTTAGTCTTAATTAATTACGGAACCACTTCCTTTGGTTTAAATGAACTTGAAATCTAGAATTCATTTACACTGTTTGGTTCAATTCCAATTCCTAAAATTTTGTGGAATTCAATTGAATTTCATATTTTGTATGTTTGGTTTGAAGAAAAATTAGAATTCAATTCTAAAAATTGAATCTTCTGGAATTGTTTATAACTAAGAAAAATTAGAATTCAATTCCAATTCCTTCAAATTTTGATGGAATTAAAAAATGAATTTCACAAAACTTACATAATAATGTTTTGTGGACTAAAATACCCTAACAAAACTTTTCCTCTCAGTTATCATTTATTGTACTAGTTAATTAAATAAATAACTGAAAATTAATAAATCATTAAAAAAAATATTAATGATTACAAAATATATGATTAAAAATTATTTTAATAAATAATTATACTTTTTTAATTTTTATATTATTTATAAATATTAAATAAAAGTAATAGATGTTACTAAATAATTGGCTATCTATCTTAAACCTTCAATTTCTTCAATTGGTTGAATTGTTAAATGGAATGGAAACTCACACAAATATAACTCTATGTTATTTATTTTAATTTTATCAATATGTTGTTAGAGAGTTTATGAATGCAATTTTTCCAATAAGAGAATATATACATACATATATATATATATATATTACCTTTTAAGGGTAATTTAGGAATTGAGAGCAAATGAATTTTAATTATGAACACTATGTTTGGTTTAATTTCAATTTCTAAATTTTTATGGAGTTCAATTGAATTCCATGTTTTGTGTGTTTGATTTGAATAAAAATTAGAATTTAATTCTAGGAATTCAACTCCATGGACTTGGTTATGACTAAAACCAATTCCTATCAAATTTGATGGAATTTGAAATGAAACTTACACAACAACATTTTTTGGACTAAAATGTTCTTCCCAAATAATTTTCTCTCAATAATTTATTCCTTGTACTTTATTGGTCATTAAAGTGAAAACTATAAAGGTACTTTTCTGTTTATCTACGATTATTATATATAGACAATTTATAATATATTTTCTTTATTTTTCTAATTTTATAATATCTAAGTTTATTTTCTCTTACTAATAAAATTGTTCATTTTATTATGTAAACTCCAAGTCATGACAATTTATTAATATATTTTTAATGGGTTTATATTTTTGTTAGTTGTTATAAATTTATTAAATATAAAATTTTTTGATAGAGCATGAACTTTTTAATTTTATTCTTTAAGGATAGTTTAGGAAAAGAAAAGATGAGTCATGTGGAATTCAATTGAATTCTGCATTTTAAGTAGTGTCATACCAAACAATGAGATTCATTTCAAATGAATTCTATTTAGAATTCAATTCTACATAGTTTTGTAAGATAAAATTGAACCGAACACTATAGAAATTAAACCAAACAGAAATTATATGGAATCCAATCAAATTCTGTACTTTAAGTTCTATCAAACCAAACGGTGAAATGCATTGGAAATGAATTCTATTTGGAATTCAATTGAATTCCACATAATTCTAATCATAGAATTGAATCGAACACTATGTTAGAGTGAATTCTAGTTATGATTTATTTGTAAATGAGTTCATTTGTCCTTATTTTTAGCCCAAAAAAACCCATACTTCCCAAATGTTATATTAAATAGATCTTGTTATCATATAATTTTAGAATGAAATTTTTATTTTTAAGATGCCTTTAGTATAATTAGTTTTTTCTTTTTTTTTTTTTGCTTCAATTATTAACATTGTACTACTAATGTTTAATTTCAAAATATTAATTTCAAATGTTCTATGTGAGGGAAAGATAGGAGAGGGGAAGGTGAGAGAAATGGAGGAGAGTGAATGAGAAAGACATGCATATTTTGATCCAAAAAATGTTAGTCTTAATTATGTGATGGTCATTTGAAATTTCACCTATTTTGATGGAATTTGCATTCTATAGGATTGAATTTCCTGAGTTGAAATTTACAATTTTTTTGCAAACCAAAGATATAAAACATAGAATTCAATTGAATTCCTCAAAATTTACAGCATCCATTTGTAACCGACATATTTTACACTTTTTTTGAATTTGTTTGATTAGTAGTAATCTTAATAAATATGCTCAGATCATTTCTCACTTTATAAAATGTGTTTTTATCTTTAATTTCTTGTGCGAAATGGTGATGGCTGATTTTGACAAGTTACATTGCATCACTGCCCATTGTTATAATTTTTTTTTTCATGAAGGTGTATTGGCTGGTTCTGAACTTCCTTGCTTGTTTTGTATTCCTTTTAGAAGAAAAAAGATATGCCTTTTCTAATGCAGTGCTAGCAATACTCTTAGGTGTGGTTTCTGTGGTTTTAGTAATGTTATGTTTGAATGAAAGTCACTTATAATGTTTATATCAATATAAGATAGAACAAAATGAAAAGGTAAAAAATTTGATTATTGATATGGAATCGGCTGAATGATGAGTAATAAACCATGGTTTTGCAATGAATGGTAGAAGCTATAGGGACATAAAGTATCTGGACTCTTGGGCTGGCTTTTGACCCTCACCTAGCTTCAAAAAAATCTCTGTATTCATGCCATTAATGGTTCATGATTCATGAATTCCACAATTGAATTGTGAGATTCATTGGTTGAGCAGGTGGTTATTCATTTGGGATTCATCAAACATTTGCTGTTGTTGGAGGGGTTGATAAAATGGATTACCTTTGTTCCATGTGGAACATCTTTTGGTTTCCGAGAAGTTACAACACCCAACTATGAGATGATGGGTTCAATCCTTCTTCTCTTTCGTACCTAAACATGAAAAAGATCATGTATTATGTATTTTGTTTCTCGAATTTTACTTTCCAGGCTAAACTAAGGGAAGCAGTTGTAGCCTTTAAATTTAGGGGTACAGCTGAAGTTTGTTCTTTTTGATGTATGCATGCCTGTGAAATGCATTATCTCGGTTTGGCAGCTAATGCTCTAAGGTCTTGGCCAATCCCTTCGCATGTTATAATAAATTTTGAACCTTTTATATTTGTGGGTCTGCCAGTTGTAATGTAAATTTTATCTTTACATTTGAGTGCTTAGGATGCAGAAATAAAGTAGCCAAAAAGCTGACTGAATATGTCATTGGATTGTCTTTTGACTTTTATTCAGCTTGTAGGTTCTGGGACTTCATGTTATCTCTCAAAGTAATTCGTTATTTTAATGTAAATTTCTCAATTGGACGAAATCTGCACCCAAATGAATATTTTTGTCTTTCATAGAAAACACAAGCAGGACAAAAACTGCTTTGTTGCTGGTTTTCCACATGCAAAGAATGGAAATATAAACTCCTCATTTCATTATATGTTGTTATACTGTGCGACTGACAAATAATAACATGCAAGTATTTTGCCCGTACATAGAATGATTTATAAATTGGGGAGCTTTACCTTGAAGGATATCATACATTGTTAGGAATACTGGTAGTAGATGAACAACCAATGAATATCTATGCAATGAATGTATTTACTTGAGGCATAAGTTGAAGTTGAAGATTTTTCTGCATCTGAATTAAAGCTCCTAATTCCCCCCCCCCCCCCCCCCCCCCCCCCCCCCCCGCGATGGCACTTATGCTTACATACTTTTGACAGCTGCAAGGGCAATGGACATGCTGAATTTCACACCTCTCAATGGAAGCCCCATTAGGATCATGTATTCTCATCGTGACCCTAGCATTCGCAAAAGTGGGTCAGGAAACATATTTATCAAGGTATTCCTTTAGATGCCGTGTCATTTTTTTTTGTATAATCTTGACTTCCCAATCCACAGTATACATTTCTTTTACTGAAATTTTATATTTAAATTTAACAGAATTTAGACAAGGCGATTGATCACAAAGCATTGCATGATACTTTCTCGGCATTTGGGAACATCCTATCTTGTAAGGTGGCCACGGATTCCTCTGGCCAGTCAAAGGGCTATGGGTTTGTGCAGTTTGACAATGAGGAATCTGCCCAAAGGGCTATAGAGAAGTTGAATGGTATGTTGTTGAATGATAAGCAGGTGTTTGTTGGACCTTTTCTTCGCAAACAGGAAAGAGAGAGTGCCATTGACAAGACAAAATTTAACAATGTCTTTGTAAAGAATCTCTCGGAAGCAACAACAGAGGATGATTTAAAGAAAATTTTTGGTGAATTTGGAACTATCACGAGTATTGTTGTGATGAGGGATGGAGATGGAAAATCAAAGTGCTTTGGATTTGTCAACTTTGAGAATGTAGATGATGCTGCTAGAGCTGTGGATGCCCTTAATGGAAATAAATTTGATGACAAGGAGTGGTATGTTGGGAAAGCCCAGAAGAAATCTGAAAGGGAAAATGAATTAAAACTTCGATTTGAACAGAGTATGAAGGAGGCAGCTGATAAGTTTCAAGGGGCCAATTTGTACATTAAAAATCTAGATGATAGCATAGGTGATGATAATCTTAGGGAGCTCTTTTCTCCATTTGGTACAATCACATCATGCAAGGTATTTAGCATTCTGTTTTGGAATAGCAACTAACACATATGATTTGCTTGATAATCAAGCGATTGAAGGTCAAATCATACCCATATTTGCATGTGAATAGGTTATGCGAGATCCTAATGGAATAAGCAGAGGTTCAGGATTTGTTGCATTCTCTACTCCAGATGAGGCGTCTAGAGCTGTGAGTGATATATATATATATTTTGGTAAATGCCATCTTAAAATGACACATAATTTACTTTTTTTATAGCTGATGGAGATGAATGGCAAAATGGTTGCTAGCAAGCCTTTATATGTTGCACTTGCACAAAGGAAGGAAGATAGAAGAGCCAGGTTGCAGGTATGCTTTTTCTTCATGACATTTTGAACCTCCAGCCAGTAGTTGGTGGAGATAGGTCTTGTTGTCATATAGCTCCTTATATATGAATGTTATATATGCATGCTTGACACCTCTCTTTACCTTCTTAATGAGATGTTGCCTTGCATGGCTTAGTTGAAATACACGAATGATCTCTTTTTCTTTTATTAATCACTGTGGCAGTGATTCATTTATCTTTCTTCATATTGATCAATTTCAAGGGGTTATGTATGGGTTTTCATTTTTTTACAGGCTCAATTTTCTCAAATGAGGCCAGTTGCAATAGCACCTTCAGTTGCTCCTCGTGTGCCAATGTACCCCCCTGGTGGTCCAGGACTCGGACAACAGATATTCTATGGACAAGCCCCGCCTGCTATGATGCCTCCTCAGGTAATTCTTCTTGATGTTGCTTGCTTCAATTATTTTTATTACGTGTTTCATTCCGCCTATGATTCATATGCATTTGGCTTTTAATTAATCAAGTTCGGTACGTTATTTAGATATAAATATCTTGACTAATGTGGTGCTCTCTTTGTTATGATTTATGTCATTATTAGCCTGGATTTGGATATCAGCAGCAGCTTGTACCTGGCATGAGGCCTGGTGCTGCTCCAATGCCAAATTTTTTCATGCCAATGGTCCAGCAGGGGCAGCAGGGACAGCGTCCTGGTGGTCGACGGGCTGGAGCTGCTCAGCAATCACAGCAGCCAGTGCCACTCATGCAGCAGCAGGTTGGCAGTGGTCTTTCTCCTTATAGATTTATTGACAGTGTGATACTTCTTGTTTAATGGTTTATTAATGACAGATGCTTCCAAGGGGGCGTGTCTATCGCTACCCTCCTGGGCGTGCATTGCCTGATGTTCCAATGACTGGTGTTCCTGGAGGGATGCTTTCTGTTCCATATGACATGGGTGGTATGCCATTGCGTGATACAGCTTTGTCTCAGCCAATTCCAATCGGTGCTTTGGCTAGTGCACTTGCAAATGCTACTCCAGAGCATCAAAGGACGGTATGCATCAGTATTTGTGTTATCTGCTTATTGAAGAGTGACGTAGTGCATGAAGCATCCTGCATTTCTTATGTTATCTGTTCATTTGATTTTGTATTTTCTCGGCCTGTGAGTTGAGGATGGATTGGGGATGTCTGTCTGATTCTTTTAGGCTTTTTACCATCATTCAGTATGTTGCATTGCACTAATGTGGCTATGTAGTACTAGAGTATTGATGGCATAAAATGTTAGGGCCATCTCCTATATTTTTTCAAGTAGTTATGGTTGATCTTAAGGCTCCGTTTATTTCATTAGAAAATATTTTATAGGAAAATATCTTTCATATTTTCTGGCTTTCGGAGCACTCAGGAAATTGGTCAATGGAAAATAAGTTCCTGATCAAAGGGAAAATTAAGTGAATTTTAAGGAACAGAAAAAGTCATTTTCGAGATTTTGATAATTTCATTAATACCTCTACACTTCTTACACGTAAATCTTACTAGCAACCTTTTATTTTTACTATTTTGACCAAACAATGAATATTAAGTTATTTCCTTGGAAATTGCTTTTTGCATACAAGTTATTTTATGTGTAACATGGAGCCTTAAAACTTGTATTTTTTTAATGAACAACATTTAATTTTATTTTCTTGATGAATAAATGTAGTTGCTGGGTGAGAATCTTTACCCTCTGGTAGAACAGCTGGAGCCTGATGCAGCAGCTAAGGTGACAGGCATGCTTCTAGAGATGGACCAGACTGAAGTTCTGCACTTGCTCGAGTCACCAGAAGCTCTTAAAGCAAAGGTTGCTGAGGCGATGGAGGTTTTGAGGAGTGTTCAGCAGCAGCAGGCTGGTGGCGCAGCTGATCAATTAGCCTCGTTGTCATTGAATGACAATCTTGTTTCGTAGGTTGAGTATGAGCCTAGGCTTTGAGGTGCAGATTTGGAATTATCGTGTGTTCCGATACATTTTAGAATGATCTTCATAGGGACAAAGGAATTGGTTTTGGTTGACTCAGATTTTTTAAGAGTTGTTTTGAAGGTTGTTACATTTATACTTCCAACTGCTTTAATTATGCGAGTGATGAGCACTTGTGTTTCTTAGTTGTGTTTGGAATGATACCTTTGTTTTGCTTGTCTTTAAGCCGTATGAATAATTTGATCTGAAGTCTGCAGAATTCGTTGTCAGATAAGATGCAAATAGAAGGCACTGAAAAATGCGCAGGATGGGGACTATGATTTGAGAATTCAGTTAAAATTGTAGTTCATTTAAAGGCTATACCTGATGCTTGGAAGACGAAAGATTTCGGCAGGGGTTGGATTCAGTTCTCCATTCTGTCGAATGGCCCTGAAGCATTTGAAGTGTGCTGTTATTCAATCTGATTAAGAGGCTGATCTGCCTTTTATTTTCAATATCTGTCAGTGATTTGTTGCACATATTACAAAATTAAGATGAGACTTCTGCTCTAGCCACACCAAATTATCATGTTCTGCCAATGTACATGTTGAAGTATTAGTTTCTCTTCTACTTCACCAGTTGCATATCCTGTGAATCATTATACTTCATTATTTTGTTTTTCATCTTCTTCTTGCTGCTTCACGGTTTCATAAAGAGGAGCATTTTTAGTCTCAGGCAGCCGTAAACCCAAAACCCCACTGAAGATGGATACGAGTTCGAAGACAAGAAATGACAGCGATGGGCTCAATCGACCAATCACAACCATCGCAGGTGATATTGAAGCCCCCTACATCAAAGCTTGCCTCAACATTGAAACAGCAAGTTTCTTACGTTTGTCAGAAAAAGCTCAATGCGGTAAATATACAGAACATCAAATGCTGTTTAAGCTGTCATGAATCAAATTCCTTCCAAGTATAAGTTGAGGCCAACTCCCACCTGATACATCACTCTTTGCTCGTCTTCCACGCGAGAAAACGATGCAAAGAACGCAGGAAGCACCAGTTATGAACGCAGACTGAGAGAATTGAAGACGCCTGTTTGTGAAGCTCAAGAGTACAGTTCCTATAACAACTGCAGGAATTTCCATTCACTGCAACTATGAAATAGAGATTGAAATTGAGATTTTCAACGTTTAGTTGAATACCATAATAAACAAAACCAACTCCAAAGCTAGTTATCATAACCATGATCATTCTTCTAGCAGCCCACTTAGTGCTCCACAAGCTTTCTTTATCATTTGCCTTAGTTTCAGCTAATGCTTCGCCACCCACTTGAGATACTGAAGGATTCGCGAGAGTTAAATTAGAAGGCAGCTTCTTGCCATTGAGTCTGGCATATCTCTGCAATATCTCAAGAGCTACTTTGCTTCGGCCTTTTATGAGAAGCCAACGAGGAGACTCGGAGACGAAAGGGAGAAACACGAGAGAGTAAACAAGGGGAAAAAGTGAAATGACTTTGTATAAACTCCTCCAGGAAGTTCTGCAATGATAGGCAATTGAAGGGAGAGAAAGAAAGCCAGCAGAGAAGAAGAAGAAGCCCATACTGGCCAACTTGGCCACGCCATTTCCGGCCAACGGTTAAGTGGACAGAACAAGACAGCAAATGCCGATTCCTGAAAGAGAAAATCCATTTGCGAAGCGGAGAAGTGAATAAATCCAAATATTTGGTGAGAGGGAAGTGAGAAAAGCTGTTGTAGAGGTTAATATGCTGAGAGAAGCACTGCTCTTTTTCTACCTAGATATGCATCAGCTAGGAACCCAAAACACCTGACCCTGCATAAGGATTCAATATATATATATATATATATCCTAAATTTCAACAAAAATAGTTAAATTTTACAATAATATGAATCTCATATTTTATCATAAATTTAAAATATATGCAACTTTTTTAGATTATCATTCTCCACTCATCTCCCTTTTAGGTTTTATTCTTTTAGCAGGGGATTAGTGGTATGAAAATTCAAATTTAAGTTTTAACAGGTGAAAAATATATAATATATATATATATATATATATTTTTTTTAAATAAAAATTGGAGAGTAAAATTTGAACTTATCATATTTACTCAAATATATTTATCATCAAATTAAATATCTTTTTAATTTAATAATAAAAAAAATAAATATAATAATAAAGTAAAAACAAAATAATCATAAAAAATTCGTCTGTCGTTGCAACTGTTGACTATGTTAACATGTAAGCATCATTTGACGCGCAACATATCCATCTCATATAAATATATAATAGAATTATAAATTTTTTTCTTAATTTTAAAATATTTAAAAGGAAAATTATTTTTTTTAAAAAAATAAACATCAATATTAATGAGATTAAAGGATAAGCAAAAAGTGAATGTTTTCTTAAAAAACATAATGTGGATTTGTTGATACTTTTAAATAAAAAAACTAATTCAATTCAAAGAAATATACTTTTTGTTTCTAAAAATGAATTATTTTCTTAAAAATTTCATAATTTTATACGACAAAATTTACAACATCAAATAAACATGTGTAGAAGTAATCACTATTACAAAATGAATCAAGTATTTTAAATTGTTTTAACCGAAAACAGTTTGAAAATTATTCCATCAATTTTTATAGTAAACAAAATTATGATTAAAAATATAGTGTTATTAAATACAAAATAAATTATTTATTAAAATATATTATTATATATATAAAAATTAAAAATTATTATAATAATTTTAAACTATCTTAAAACTATTATTTTAATAATATTAAGATCCAATCTAAAAAATATGGTAGTGTAATCATGATCTGAAAAACTAAAATTATATTAAACAACTATTTTATCAATTAACTTTAAAATTCTTAAACTTTTACAAAATTTTAATTAAATTTATTATTCAAATCTACTTCTTAAAATAGTCCAATAAATAAATATTTATATTCACTATATTCTCTATTTTATTTGATCCGACAAATTCCTATTTAAAATTTATATAAATTATTTGATTATCCATCATAAAATTTAAATTAAATTTAAAACATTCAAAGATAACCACAAAAACTAAATTTATTTAACTAACAGCAGATAAAAAAAATATTATATATATATTTTTAAATTTTAAAATATATTATCTCACTAAAATTTGGTAAAGAGAGTACCCAAAAGAGAACCAAGAAAGAAGATTGAAGCATGTATGCCAGCAAGCAACCTTCTTTTATTACAGATTGATCGATAAATATATATATTTGTTGTGTTCTCGAAATTTTTTTGAAAATTTTTAATTCTTCTCTGCGTTTTTGCTATTTGAACTAGAGGCTTGCCCAAACCTATAAACACTTTGATCTATTTTTGTGATTCTCAGTAGTTTCTCAACACTTGCAATTGCTAAATTATTTTTTAGATTTATTTTTTTAATTATTTTTTAGTATTAGCATCATTTTATTATTAAAAAATAAAATTTTTTTCATCTCCTTACTTGCCATGAGAAATTGGTATGTCTTTATTATAGAATTCAAGTTCTTATGCCATTTGTATGCTAGCTTAAATAGAATAAGTTGATCATTGTTCATTTTATTAGTCTTATTTTTAAAGCTTGTTTTGAAAGCTTATGAAATATGGTCCTTGTCTAAATAGTTGGATAATGAATACATGTTTTATAAATAAATTGCTGCTCTTTGTTAAGAATAACTTTAAAGATATTGTCTAGACTACATGTTTATATGAAAATTAAGGGGAGTCAAAAGGCTAAATAAAAAAATATAGAAAAAAATAAAAAATTAGAAATATATACACTCATATGATCCACTCCTCTAGTTGCTTGATCAATTGGTTATCAACCCGATGGTGCAAGTAGTGCAGTACTTGGTGATCCCTTAAGGTGATTCTGTATGGAAAAATCAGTGTTTGAGAGAGTATCACCTCTTTTGGACCGTTTAAAAACTCGCCCTCTACCTTTTAATTAGGTAACCATGAGTGGAGCTAGTAGCCACCTGAGCTAAATCATCTGGGGTAAGTGGCTCAGTAACCATTTGTTTCACGTTCACTTTATCGGTTTCAGGTAAGATATAGTAGGGAGTGTAAAAAAATAATAAACCCCCAAGTCTTTAAATTTTATTAGTCTAGTCAAGAATTCCTAATAGTCTATTATTGCATGATAATTTGGTTCTTTATAACTTAAATTTCAGATTGGTTGAGGACATGAATGTGTTTATTGTTTTTATTATTTTGAATTTTTATGCTTGAGGACAAGCAAAAGTGCAAGTGTGAGGGAATATGATGAGTTGCAAAACTCACAACTTTTTCTTTAATTTCATAATTTTGCTATGATTTTGGTATAAATATTCATTTTTATTTGAAATTTAATTTTGTACAGGTTTTTTGAGCGGAAATTGAAAAAAGAAACAAAAAGAGGCTGAATTTAAGAATTTTTAGACCAAAGGTTGCAACCTTAACCAAACTTGTAGCCCAAGGAGATGGGAAGTTTTAGAAAGTGCTACCTCAGCAGATTTTGCCACTTAAGCAAGGATAAAATAAGTTTCAAGTTGGATCAAATACAATCAGATTATGATAAAGATAAGATAAGAGTAGTATAATTTATTTTAAATTATTAAATTTTATTTTTTTGTACCTATATAAAGACTCCTAGAATTAAACCTAGATCATCATATTTTTCTTCTCTCCCTCATCTCCTCTCTTGTTGCCGCCCCCTCTCTTCTTCTCCATCTTCTTTTATTCTTCTTCTTCTTTTCTTCTTAATTTTATTATGATCTTTAGAGGCTAAACAATTATTTTCAGTTGAAAGTTAATTTAAATTAAGGTTTTATTCAAGTTGTGAAGTTATATGCTTCAATTTTTTTTCATTTTATTACTATTTTCTGTTAATTTCTGAATTCGAGGAATACCACCTTCATTGTTGTTTTCTTGAGAACTCAAGAGATCCATTGAATCTCTTAGAAAGATAACATGCATTAAATCCGTAATTGTTTAATTGGATTAATAACAAGTAACAATTAACATATTAGTTTATGTTAAGGAATTAGTAGATTTGATTTAAATAAACGCGTGTTTTTATTGATCAAGTTTGGATTATTCTCTCTTAATGCAGTTGACTAATTAAATCTACACACGTGTTGGGGTTATTAATTAACTAGAAATTAATTTAAACGCGAAACAGATTAATTTATTCATAAGGAAGAATTGGTGGGATTCTAACTAATGATCAACTATAAAACACATCAATTTGATTACATTCAGCTGAAAGTTTTAATTAATTATTTATTTTTTAAATTTTAATTGTATTATTTATTATTTTTCTTTTAAATTTATTTTTCTTGACCTGCCAAGACAAAACTACTTTCATAAAAAAAACTCTCTCCATCTCATTTTTTGTATTAAACTATTAGGTCTCTGTGGGATCAATACTCACTTATCACATCTACAAGTTTTTATTAATAAAGTAAATTTTAAATTAACGGATTCGATATTCACTTCTCATATCTATAAATTTTTATCAATATTTTAAATTTTAAATTGACGGATTCGACATTATTCATTTGTTTTACATATTACAAACTTAATATGAGACTTCTGCTCTAGCCACACCAAATTACCATGTTCTGCCAAAGCATTCCATAATAATACCAAATATCTGTACATCTAGAAGTACTAGGTTATCTTCTACTTCACCAGTTGCATATCCTGTGAATCATTGTACTTCATTACTTTGTTTTTCATCTTCTTCTTGCTGCTTTAGGGTTTCATAAAGAGGAGCATTTTTAGTCTCAGGCAGCCATAAACTCAAAATCCCACTGAAGATGGATAGGACTCCGAAGACAAGAAATGACAGTGATGGGCTCAATCGACCAATCACAACCATCGCAGGTGATATTGAAGCCCCCAACATCAAAGCTTGCCTCAACATCGAAACAGCAAAGTTTCTTACGTTTGTCGGAAAAAGCTCAACGCAGTAAATATACAGAACATCAAATGCTGTTGAAGCTGCCATGAATCCAATTCCTTCAAGTATAAGTTGAGGCCAACTTCCACCTGATTCATCACCCTTTGCTCGTCTTCCACGCGAGAAAACGATGCAAAGAATGCAGGAAACACCAGTTATGAACGCAGACTGAGAGAATAGAAGACGCCTGTTTGTGAAGCTCAAGAGTACAGTTCCTATAACAACTGCCGGAATTTCCATCAATGCATTCACTGCAACTGTGAAATAGAGATTGAAATTGAGATTTTCAACGTTTAGTTGAATACCATAATAAACAAAACCAACTCCAAAGCCAGTTATCATAACCATGATCATTCTTCTAGCAGCCCACTTAGTGCTCCACAAGCTTTCCTTATCATTTGCCTTAGTTTCAGCTAATGCTTCGCCACCCACTTGAGATACTGAAGGATTCGCGAGAGTTAAATTAGAAGGCAGCTTCTTGCCATTGAGTCTGGCATATCTCTGCAATATCTCAAGAGCTTCTTTGCTTCGGCCTTTTACGAGAAGCCAACGAGGAGACTCGGAGACGAAAGGGAGAAACAGGAGAGAGTAAACAAGGGGAAAAAGTGAAATGACTTGGTATAAACTCCTCCAAGAAGTTCTACAATGATAGGCAATTAAAGGAAGAGAAAGAAAGCCTGCAGAGAAGAAGAAGAAGCCGTACTGGCCAACTTGGCCACGCCATTTCCGGCCAACGGATTCAGTGGATAGAACAAGACAGCAAATGCCGATTCCTGAACGAGAAAATCCATTTGCAAAGCGGAGAAGTGAATAAATCCAAATATTTGGTGAGAGGGATGTGAGAAAAGCTGTTGTAGAGGTTAATATGCATGAGAGAAGCACTGCTCTTTTTCTACCCAGATATGCATCGGCTAGGAACCCAAAAACACCTGACCCTGCATAAGAATTCAAAATATATAATTATTTTAACATGTAAGCATCATTTGACGCGCAACATATTCATCTCATATAAATATATAATATAATTATAAATTTTTTTTCTTAATTTAAAAATATTTTAAAGGAAATTTTTTTAAAAAAAATCAAACATTAATATTAATGAGATTAAAAGATAAGCAAAAAGTGAATGTTTTCTTCAAAAACGTAATGTGGATTTTTTGATAATTTTAAATAAAAAACTAATTCAATCCAAAAGAAATATACTTTTTGTTTCTCAAAATGAATTATTTTCTTAAAAATTTCATAATTTCATAAAACAAAATTTACAACATCAAATAAACATGTGTAGAAGTAATTACTATTACAAAATGAATAAAAGTATCTTAAATTGTATTAACAATTAAAAATTATTACATCCATCTTTATTATCGAAACGTAAAGCAGCAGTACAATTAAATTTTCATAATAAAAAAAAATTACGGTTATATAAAAATTAAAAATTATTACAATAATTTAAAACTATTTTAAAATTATTATTTTAATGATATCAGGACAACATTTTTACCTCAATCTAAAAAATGTGGT
The DNA here is from genome assembly GCF_001659605.2 of Manihot esculenta. NCBI lineage: Eukaryota > Viridiplantae > Streptophyta > Magnoliopsida > Malpighiales > Euphorbiaceae > Manihot > Manihot esculenta. The sequence continues at coordinate 18,226,102 of NC_035170.2, forward strand.
AGTGTAATCATGATCTGAAACACTAAAATTATATTAAACAACTATTTTGTCAATTAACTTTAAAATTCTCAAACTTTTACAAAATTTTAATTAAATTTCTTATTCAAATCTACTATTCTTAAAATAGTCCAACAAATAAATATTTATATTCACTATTTTCTCTACTTTATTTGATCGACAAATTCCTATCTAAATTTATATAAATTATTTAGTTATCAATCATAAAATTTAAATTAAAATTAAAAATATTCAAAGATAAACCACAAAAACTAAATTTATTTAATTAACTGCAGATAAAAAAAATTATTATAATTTTTTTTTAAAATTGTAAAATATATTATCTCACTAAAATTTGGTAAAGGGAGTACCCAAAAGAGAACCAAGAAAGAAGAGTGAAGCAGGTACGCCAGCAAGGAACCTTCGATTACAGATGAGACCCCACTCGGCAACAGTAGAGCTCCTATTCCCACCAACCCACTCCCATGTCCCCGGCGGCAGCCCACAAACAGAGCCACCACCCCCTTTGCCGTCACCGACGACGGAGCTGCACACAGGTGCCATCTCTGCCGTAGAATTACCCGAATGGAAAGGTGGCGATATGCATCTCCAAGAAGGTGGCTGTGCATCGCTGAAGATGGTAACCAATGCGTTCTGAGAATCGAAGATCCAAGCCAGAGATACTAACAATACATGCAGTATCTGCGAGATTCCTAGGGATCCTACGTAACCTTCTACTACTTCATCTACTGTTAGCTCAAGCTTCGTCCCTCTTTCTGCCATTTCTATGTTTATTCCATACACAAGCTCTTTTGCTTCTTCTTCTTCTCCTCCTTTCATTTATGGGGAAGATTAAGACTCTCTTGGTTTAAAGGATCTCTTTGCCATGCATAATATGATCTATTTCTATATATAGAGAGAGAAGTAGAGAGTAATTGGTTAATTAATTAAAACAATAAGGTGGCTTTAACACATACAACAAATACATATTTAGAATGCAATCTCACAATATATGATAAATTTTAACTTTTTAAATATATTATGGGTAATAAGATTAATTTACATATAATTATTATAAATTTTATAAATTTAAATATTAAATAAATTTTAATTTTAATTTAAATATCTAATAGGTTAGATCCTGCTAGTACTATGGCATAAATTAAATTTTAGTGGTATTAGAGTATTTAAGTTTATGCCTTAATCAAAGTTAATTATAAAACAATAATTTAATAGAATCAGGTTGATATTCTGAGATTCAGAGAATAAAGTTTTTGTGTGTGTAAACTTTTTCCATTTAAAGGTACTCATTTCCTTTTATTCTTTTCTTTTTGCTTGTCTGGGGTAGGGTGAGCATTCGGTCGGTTCGGTTCAAAACCGAACCAAACCGAAATAACCGAAAACCAAATTGAATAACTTTATAAAAACCGAACCGAACTGAATAAGAGTGATAACCAAATCGAACCGAACCGATCTGATTCGGTTCGATTAGATCGGTTCAATCGGTTAAACCGATTTTTAACCTTTTCTTTGTTTTTTTTTTTGAAATGGGATTTTTAAGTTCAGTTATCTCGATTTCGAACCGATCTGATTCGATTCGATCGGTTCAAGTCACACAACAGCACACGACAGCAGCGACATGCGACGGCCAACGCGGTGCCAACGATTGCATGGAGAGAGAGACTAGAGAGCGACGGAGGAATGAGTCGGCGTCGCTGGGTCACGCAGCCGGAGGAATGAGGCAAGGAGGAGTCGGGTCGCTGGGTCACGCAGCCGCAGGAGGAGTCGGCGACTAAGGTCAGAATGCATCTGTAGCCGTTGCAGTAAACAAACGGAGGTAGGAGGAGGACAAGATCTTTCAAAAAATTAGAGTGGGGCATTTCGAGGGCACTGAAAGGCAAATGCGCTTCCCACAGGTATCACCGTTAGCGGGCTACACTGCCTCCTTCGACTGGAGGTCAGCGGCCAAATAGATAGTCCTTAAGGGGATCTCTTACTTCATTAGAACGGGAACTGACACAGGATATATCCCTGGTTGAACGGCGAGCCGTTGATCCACCAGCCATCTAGATCCCACCCGATCGCAGTGGAAAGGTTTCAGTCAGTTAGCTCAATCATAAATAGATAAATCGACGAGTGGAATAGAAAGAAGATTCTCCACCGATGAAATGAGGATATAGCAAATCAGATCATACAAGGAGGACACGCAGCTGGAGGAATGAGGCAAGGAGGAGTCGGGTCGCTGGGTCACGCAGCCGCAACGTACAAGCCGATTTACCCGAAGATGGTCAATCAGTCAATCTCGCCGGGAAGAGAGTGGAGGTTGGACGGTGAAAGCGCCGCTGGAAGTGGTGGATGGAGGCACAGGCGGCGTGGAATTTGGAAGGGGGACAGCGTGAGACTCTGTGTGGGATGTGGCAGACGAGAACGAGAGGAGATGACTTTTAGATCTAGGGCAAATAAAGGAACTACTGAAAACGACGTAGTATTGCTGATTTCGGTTCGGTTCGGTTTAATCGAAATTTTTGGATCCAAAACTGAATCGAACCGAAATCACCAATTTTTTTAAAAATTAAACCCGAACCGAACCGAATAAAAAATAAAACCGAACCAAATTTTCGAAATTAATCGGTTTGGTCTGTTATTTCGGTTTAAACTGAATTCTGCTCACCCCTAGTCGGGCGCCTAACGGCCTCTCCACTACAGTGACGTCTGTCTCTGTCAGCAGGCCCATACCATAAATTGTCATACCTATATCAGGCGGCCATTTAATTTTCTCCAGTGCGCATGTGAATAGGGCTGCGAAAGGACGGGGCTTGCTCATTTCTCCCATGTCTCCTTCTTGGGCCGGCCGCTTTCTTACTGGGCTTGGACTCGCAGATGACCCAACCTATCTTCCAGGCTAAATCTCGGGTTGGAAGTCACTGGGCAAGCCTGACTAAGGGCGTTCCGAATTCAAGACCTGATCTACTTTTGTGGGTCCTGATTCATCTCAAAGGGAGTGCAAGGGCCGACGGTTATCACAAGTTATTCGTATTTATATTTTTTTCTGTTCCAATATCAACAAAATATAAAATTTTAAGGGTTAGAAGCATTTATTTCATAATGTATTATGGGAATAAAAAATAATGAGATTTTGAATTTAAGGTCTAAAAAACCAGTTAAAATAAATTTAATTTTATGATAAATTAAACCATCATCTTCTTCTAACTTTTAAAGAATGAATAAATAAATAAATAGTGAATCATCATTAAAAAATTTGCTTAATATTAAGATAATAGGAAAAGGAAATATTAATTAATTATAGTGTGTTACACTGCTTATCGAAAAGAAATATAAAAATTATTCATTTCATTTCATACTTTGTTGACTTTATTTTTTTATACATATTAAAAAATAATTTTTTTATTAATTTTTTAATAATATTAATTTTTTAATAATATTTATTTTACAAATATTAAATATTAAAAAATATTTTTAAAAATAAAATAAAATAAAATTATAATAGTAAATTTATATATTATTATAGTTTAAAAAAAGGTTTAACAATTTTTTTCCTTTTTTAGCAAGGGGAGACATTGCTTCCTCACTTCAAACCGAAAAATAAAAATTAGATTTAAAAATAGAAAAAAAATCACCTTAATTTTTTATAATTAAATTTTTTTTGTTAAAAAAAATATCTTTTATTTTTTATTAATATATTTTTTTTCTAAAAAGAAAATGGGAAATTGTTCAAAGCAATTAGTTAACTTTTTTTTTTCTTCCTTTCTCTCAAATTTCAATTCATACAAAGAGTTTTTGGTAAGTTTACAACTATTGTTCTTAGGTTATATGCTTTATTGTATATTTGAGGTGTATTTCCTTCAAAAAAAAATATTTAAATATAATTTATTATGAATTCAAAATATAAATATGTGAATTTTATATATTATTAAATAAAACTTGAGTAATGATACAATTATTAATGCAAATGACGATAATGACCCATGATACAGACTCAATAATTCCCTTATCTAAAATTATTTAAAAAATTAGAGAAAAGCTAATGTGGTGCACAATTTGGCCACCCAAAATGGGAATAAATGCTTCTGACTATGCCTGTGGGCTGTGGTGGCCACTCATACTAAGTGCTATTCCACACCAAACCACTATGGAGCCAATGCAATGTATCAACTTCAATTATTTTTTAAATAAATATGTCCAAACATGGCTTTCCACCAATCACACGCTGCCTGTTGCTTTATAACAAACTACTTTCACATACATATGAGTTATGTTGAGGATAAGGCATGATGCTAATAATTGTTGTTGTAATGTAATAACTCAGTTTAAATTAATTTAAATAATTATTTTATTTATTTTTTATTTAAGTAATTTTCAAGCTAATTAATATATTATCATTCTCCTACTTATACATTGTCAACGTGGGAAATCTTTTCACGTCACATTTGTATTTAATAAACTACATCTATTATATATTATATTATTGATTGATTATTGAGATATATTATAAAATATATATATAAACAATACAACTAATATAATTATTTCTGTAATATTTTTATTTATTTATTTTATAGTTATAAATAATTTTATTGATATATTAAAATTCATTTGCATATAAAAATTTTATAATTCATAAATACTAAAATGATAATAAGGTTTAAATAAAAAATAAAATTGGATTTTATTGAAAATGCAGTTGAGAAAGCACTTATTAGCTATTAGTCGTCTCCTCAAACTGAAGAGATAAATTAATTGTTGAGAGCTTATCAAATGTTAGCTAAATAAAAGAGTAAATTAAACATATTGAACGTATATCATTTAAGATACTATGTATTTATAAAATTAGTTTGATGTCTAATAATAATACGACAATAAATAAGATTATATATATATATATATATATATATATATAAAAGATCACATTTAACGTATTTTAGAGATAAAATTGAAAATAATTGATTAACATGTTTTAATCATATCTGATGATCTAAGTGTTGGTGTATTTGCCCTAAACCATTATCTTAGATCTTTTTATATGTCAATTTGGTTATTAATAAAAGATGTTTTATTATCATTATTATTAGTTTGCATGTTACATACTAATGATTAACATTCCTGATTACTTATTATTATGGTGATTATAAAAAAATATGACTAGTATGATTATTGATTGATAATCATGAGATAATTATATATATGTTGATATAATTCAATAATCATAGATATTTGTTAGAGAACAAAGTATTGGATGAACCACATTGAGATCACTACATGGATTATTATCATAAGTAAATCTCAAGATAGTTACGTTTTAATCTTTTGACTTGAGATTGTTATAGTTTCCAACATAAGGACTGTTATGTTTTGACATAACTAAACATTGTCTTTAATCGAATAATCATAAAGGTTCTGATTGAGCATAATAGAAATTATGTAGAGGATATTAAACAATCAAGATAGAATTTGTCCCTCTCTTTAAGAGAGATATCTTCTGGGCCCCTCGATAAATGAGACTGAGAAATGCATGGCCATGCTCAAATGAATTGATAGTGTGATCAATATCATTTGGTTTTATCAGTCTACTTAGAGATCGAGAAATCACAAGTTTGAACATTATAAGTTTGACATTAACCATGACTTATGTTCAAACTAGATATCGTGTGACAAAGGGATTAATTCGTGTTCTATTTATTAGGTTTTATTGGACTATCGATTCTCATATTAATTGAGTAGTCATAATGTCTTGCTAGAGGCTGCTTATGATTTATGGGTCTTGTGGGACAAGACCTATTGCCAATTAATGTGAGCTTATTGGGTCACACACAAAAGAACGTCGTTGATGTGCTATGTCATATTAATGGGCTAAAAGCCCATTAGTATAATTAATAATAATAAAGATGTTATTATTATTAATATTAATTATTTGTTACTATAAGATAATAATATTTAAAAGATCCGCAGTCTATCTGTAACTATTACAGATAAAGGATTTTTCCGTTTTTCTTTTTGAAAAAGGACTTATCACATAGATATTTGAGTATCTGCGAAATTGTGATAGTTGGTTATGAACACAACTCTTTTACGAAAAAAAGTATGAAAAAACAAAAAGACTGAAAAACGAACAAAACTCCTTTTGCGAATTGCGGGAGTAAGATTTTTTTTTAGTGATCATTTTTCTAGGCTGCAGATTGGGAGCACATAACTTATCCATCCTTTGAGAGAGCTAACACTCCAGACAGAAACGTTCTTGTGGATACTATTGAGGGTGTTCGTTTCAGAAACAGCACCATCAGTCCGGAACTGTATCTTCTCATCGAGTCTAACAGGTTAGTCTCTTATCATTCCTTTCAAAATAAACGAAGCACTTAGATCCTGGAAGGGAAACATAGATTTTTTATTATTTTTCGCTGCATCTTTTGGGTTGCAGTAATCTTTGGGTTTCCTAACAGTGGTATCAGAGCTAACCTGTGCTTTTCGTTTAAGTCGAATATGCCATGATTGATGTGCTATATGTATATATGTTTATTCGAATGGTATGAAAATTAAACTGTATAGTTCGTTTTACATATGATGTTAAAAACAACAGATTTATATGTGATATGAATCCATGTTATCTGTAAGTTTTATGTAAAAATTGTTTTCACACAGTATACACACGTTTTTCTGTTAATTGGATTAATAAGACATTTTTTTATTATAAGTGTTAATGTGATTAACAGGTTATTCGATTAAGGGTTTCAGAAAGATGTTAATGGTGATTAACACACATTTGTTACTATTGTTTGTTAATATAATTAATAAACAATGGTATCGTTTTCTGTATAGTCAATGATTGTTTGATATGATCAAACAATTACTGATCAGATCAGTAAAATTATTTTGACTGATATGCAGAATAAGGGAATTTAGGCATATTATTGTTAATGCGATTAATGGTTCTGTTTAGTGGGACCGCCATGTGCGTAGGGCCTTAGATATCGTTCCTGCAACAAATAAACTTTAAGCTAATAAGTTTATAACATGTTTGTATGAAATATGTTGTGATTATGTGAATTCTTGGCATGATGCATAGCATGGCCTTATTAACCTATGAGATTGGGTTTTTATATGGGATGTAATTTTTAAATATGGCCTGCGTGTCATTTATTTTAATGTAATAGTCTAGGTTTTCTTTTATTTTGTAAATGGAGATCCACAAGATGGAGGAGAGAAGACTCGTGCTTTCATGGTGATGGTGGAGTTGCCTCTAATGACGAGTAGATTTCATGGTGTGGACAAGTAAGCTCAAGATATAAAGATATGTTCCATTGCAACTAATGTAACAAGATTACATCTAGGTTGCCCCTTATGATCTTTATATTGGCTTATGAAGGTCATTTTAGATTTTGGTCATGCTATGTCATGTTTACATATTTTGTCATATATTAGTATGTGATGCTATGCATGATAGTCTATATATAGAAGCATATAGGATGCTATAATATATAAATGTAAGACAACATAATTAAAATTGAAAGTTGAACCCTCACTATAAATTTTAAGTTTTAATGCCACCCATATTAATGCCTATCAAAACTAAGATCACCAAAATGCAGGTTTTGCCAAAGCAAGGTACTTAAGTTATATTAGTAAGATAGAATGAGTAATAGTTGCTCATTTATTTAATTTTGATTGGACTTAATTACGCAATCAAAATGGTTTTAGGTCTAAGGCATTAGATGGGATAAAACATGCATTTGACATATGATGTCAATACCTCATAATCTAAGAGTTACAATAGATGTAATTAGTAAGGAGTTACCTACCTAAATAACTTAATTCTAAGCGTCATGCCAAAACTGACTTGGAATTAGGTGAAATATGGATCTTAGCCCACTAAAATATTATTATTGTAATAATTCATTTTTGTTGAGGGTTGTATTTTAGTGGGAGATTATTCACTTCAATATTAATTTACTAAATTGATTATATTTGCATATTTTGTAGATCATTATGGCTGCTAATAATAATTCTACTTTATCACTGCAATCCATCCTTGAGAAGGATAAACTGAAAGAAAATGGGACTAATTTTGTTGATTGGTTTAGAAACTTGAGAATTGTTCTCAAGTAAGAGAAAAAGTCCTATGTGCTTGATGAAGCTATCCCTGAACTACCTCCTGCTGATGCTACTAATGCTGTTAAGCACAAACATAAGAAGCATATTGATAAGCGGTAGTCGAATCCGTAAAAAATAACCTATTATTAATCAACAAATAAATTTGCAGATAGTGGCAATAGGGTCGAACCACAGGGAATTGACACCAAGTATCTTCCTAATAATGACTAAGGCAAGTAAAAACGAATAAGTAAAAGAGGGGGGTTTGTTTTGATGAGTTAAAAGCTAAAAGCAAAAGAGAACAATAATTTAAATAAGTGAGAATATCAATGGGAAAGAGATTCTAGCTGAAGTGTGAGCCTAATTCAGTTTGTTCAGAATTGATCATTGATTATTAAAGACTCCTATTTGATTTCAATAAATCAGTTTTGGTTGTGGAAGACGCTTCTCACAATCCAAATTCCTCCTTAGTTCTAGTTTGATTAGGAAACGTTCGCTAATCAAACACTGATCAACAAGTTGCCAAGGAACGTCCTTGGGGCATTTAGCATCGAACAACCGTTGATCGCATTAAGACTTAGAGAAACCCAATTCTATCCTTGCCAACCGCGTGGTCAAGGCTAGGTTATGCAACTGATTATATTTATGTTCAAACAATTTAAGCAATTACGGACCTAAATCATTCAAACAATTTATCACTTAAGCAATTTAAAAGCAATGGGCCCTTATTGATTCTAAAAGCAAAGTAATAATTATGGAAAAGATCAAATTGCATAAATATTGAAACAAGCAAGAGTTCAACAATGGAGTATTAAACCTCCCAATTCATCACAAATCTGAATATTCTCAACTTCAACTAGAAAATAATGAATTTAGCCACTCATGGTGACTAAAATACAAAAATAAAGAAGAAAAGAAAGAAGGAAAGTTTCTGCTGTGTTGCTGGAGAATTTCCGAGGATGGCAGATGCTGAAAGAGATCCTTTGCTGGTTTGGAGGTTGCCCTTTTATAGTTGGAGAATCTTATCCATCTAGGGTTTTGAAATCCCTTCTTGACTTGGTCTTTGATTCCTCTTTGGATATGGATTTTAATTGTAAAAGGAATTCCTTAGGTGAGAAATTGTCTCGTGGCTCCTGGAATTATGTTGGTAGTGATTGAGTTAGATTTGGACTTCTGATAATTCGAATTTCTAATTTCTACACTTTTCCCGCTCTGCTGTCAACTTCTGCTATCAAGGTGATTTGGGCAGTTTCTGCGAGTGATTTGGGCAAATCACTTGCCCAATCTGCCCCAATCGCTTTCTGGGATTCAGTCCAGTTTCTGTCTCTGTCTCTGCGAGTGATTTGGCTAGTTCCTATGAGTGATTTGGCCAAATCACTCAGACCCAATCACTTTTCCAGCTTTTTCTTCACTTTTTCTCCAACTTTCCAATTTCTTCATTTTCTGCAAAAACATGACAAAAGCACAAATTAAGCTAGAAAAATGTGTAAACAAACAGTAATAAATATAATAAAAATGTGGCTAAATTATGCTTGATCAAATACCCCCACACCTAGCTTTTTGCAAGCAATAAATAACTTAGTAAATCAAGCCCCTTTTTCTTTTGAGCCTAAGTACCACTTAATCAGCCCCCCCTAGACTCCTAAATTGAAGTATCACAGTATAGAGTACATGCACCAAGGTTGTTTCTTCTTTTCCTTGTTTCCCCTCACCTACCATGGTCAAGAAAAAGGTTTTTGATTTAATCATGCTTATTCTCTTTATATGAGCTCAATGCAACCTCTAAGAGTGACTTGCCCTTCTTTGAGTGTTTTATTTTATTTTATTCAGCAGCACTTTTTATTCTTGCTTGAAAAAAGTCACTAACCTTTTTACGCGAAGGTGCATAGTGGTGATACCCACCCCCGGTTACTCAATCAGTCACTTGTTCAAGTGGCTACTAGCTCTGTTCATAGCTTATTTGGCCATTGGAACAATTTTTATGATTTGTGCTTTGTGCTGGTTTTTTTTTTTTCTTTTCTTTTCATAACAGTTTGGGCAAATCAGCTCTCAGGGGGCTACACCAACTTTTTATTTGCATGTATTTATATTTTTATTTCCCTTGATCACAACAAGTTTAAGGATTCAATTCAAGAAAAGAACTCCCTAAGTGAAGGTATTAAACTGTGAATGATTCAATTTAGGCTTAAAGGGGTGGAAAATCAATGGGGTCATGAGATAGGAAGCTCTTTTAACTTTGTTATCTATACTGAGTAGGGCAAAAGCTAAGTCAAAATTCTGTGTGTGTGTGTGAAAAAAAATGTGTGAAAGAAGAAAAAATTTTGGTGTGTGTTTATGGGGCAAAAAGATGCAAAATGAAACAAAAAAGAAAGCAAAAATATAATGTAATCAATGCAAAAATATAACCTAGCAGTAAATAAAATACCCCCACACCTATTCCAAACATTGTCCTCAATGTTTAAATATAAATATGAAAAAAAAATTAATAAGGAGAAGGAAAGGGACTGCCTGGGATGTGGGTGATTTGAGCAGGTGATTTGGGCAAATCACCCAGCCAAATCACTGGTTGTCATGGTCTGTGGGCAGAAAGTGTTGAACCAGTAGCTGCAACATGCTTTCCATGTGCTGCATTCTGTCTTGAGCCTCCACCGAATGGTCTTGAGGTGCCTTTTATGTCCTCCAAGGTCCACCCAATTGCTTTCTTGTGCTTTCTCAACACATCAAGGAGCTTTTCCTCTTCTTCTTGGCTGAGCTGGTTGGAAATAATTACTGGAAGTGTATTTTCAGCCCCCAAGTAGGCATATTTGAGGTGATCTGGCAGGGGCTTCAGACCTGGTGCACTTTCTGTCTTTGTCTCAACCTGCTGTCTGCTGGTTGATTGGGGCAGATTTCCTGTTGATTTGGGCAAATCATCCGGTGATCTGGGCAAATCTCCTTCTGTCATGTCTGTCTACTCACTGATTTGGGCAGATTGTCTGGGTGATTTGGGCAGATCACTCGCAGAAACTGCCCACATCACTGTCTGGTCTGTCTCTGAGCGGTTTCTGTCCATCTCTTCATATTTGCACAAATCAGCATGGAGTATTTCCTCTAGATCAAAATCAAAGACTTCTTGGCTCAAGTCATCAATGACATCAAGGCCATAAACAGGAGAAACATCTTTAGGGAATTTCATAGCTTCATAAACATTGAATTTGATAATCTCCCCTTCAAGCTCCATGGTTAATGTGCCATCATGCACATCAATTTTGGTTCTTGCTGTGCTCAAGAATGGCCTTCCAAGTAGGATGTCAGAGGTGGTATTGCTCTTGTCTTCCTCCATGTCAATGACGTAAAAATCAGCTGGGAAGACTAGTTGGTCCACTTGCACCAACACATCTTCAAGCACTCCCTTGGGATAGACAATCGATCGGTCAGCCAATTGAATTACAATGCTGGTGCCTTTTAGTGAACCTGCATTCAATAAATTAAAAATAGAGAGGGGCATGACATTGATTGAAGCTCCAAGGTCACACATGGCTTTCTTTATCCCCACGTTGCCTATCTTGCATGAAACAGCGAACATCCCTCTATCCTTGCATTTGACTGGAAGTTTTCTTTGAATAACAGCTGAGACACACTCCCCCACACTCACCTTTTCACGTTCAGCAAGTTTCCTTCGGTTGGTGCATAGCTCTTTGAGGAACTTAGCATACCTTGGAATTTGCTTTACAGCATCAAGTAGGGGAATGTTGATTTCCACCTTGCGAAAGGTCTCAAGTATTTCTTTCTCCTCTTTCTCTTTTTGAGACCTTGCAAATCTTTTGGGGAAGGGAGGAGGTGCCTTGAATTTTTCTGCTGGTGGCTGTTTCTGCTTCTGACTGGAATCTGCCTCATCTATTGTTTTGGGCAGATCAAGTTCTGCCTTCTCTAGCGATTGGGGCAGATTACCGCAGGTGATTTGGGCAGATCGATCGCAGAAACTGCCCTGATCACTTTCTGGCAGATTTTCCTCCATGGCCTGTTTTTGCAAGTTTTCAGACCTACTGTCTTGCAACTCCTTTCCACTCCTCAATGTGATGGCACTAGCGTTTTGCCTTGGGTTTATCTCAGTTTGGGAGGGTAGCTTCCCTTGAGACTCATATTTGCTCATTGAGGAGGCCATTTGACTCACTTGTTTCTCAAGACTTTGCACAGTATTTGCTAAATTTTGCACAATCTCTTCAAGAGGTACTTTGGAGTTCTGAGGTGCAGCTTGAGCTTGATTCCTTTGTTGATAGCTTGGATATTGATTTCCCCTTGCATAGCTAAAATTTGGATGGTCCCTCCAACCTGGATTATAAGTATTTGCATAGGGATCATACCTTCTTTGCCCATTGAAACCTCCAACAGCATTGACTTGCTGGTCCTCCTCTTGAAGGGAAGGACATAGATCAGTTGGGTGGTTGTTGGCACATATTCCACATGGCTTGGGCTGCTGAATCTGCTGGACTTGTTGGGTTTGACTCACAACAAGGCTACGGACAGCATTGGCAAGTTCAGAAAGTTGGGATGATAAAATGGAATTACTCACCTCATTTACATTCCTTGTTGGCAGCTCTTGGTCTCCAAATTGTTGAGAAGCTGCAGCCATGGAGGAAATTAAGTCCCTCATCTCTCGAGGTGATTTTTTTTCAATTGTTCCTCCACATGCTGCGTCAATAAATTTTCTCTCTGAGGGTAGCAAACCTCCATAGAAGTACTCAATGAGAGATTGGTCAGAAATATCATGCCGAGGGCAGCTTGTGCACAACTTTTTGAACCTTTCCCAATACTCATACAAGCCTTCAGAGTGCTTTTGTTTTATGCCACTTATTTCTCGACGGATGCCTATGGCTTTTGAGGTTGGAAAGAATTTTCTCAAGAATGCTCTTACCATATCAGCCCATGATGTGATGGATCCGGGTGGCAAGTAGAATAGCCATTCTTTGGCATAGTCTTCAAGGGAAAAAGGGAAGGCTCTAAGCTTGATATCGTCTTTCGGAATGCCTTGGGGTCTCATGGTTGAGCACACAACGTGGAATGCCTTCAAATGCTTGTGAGGATCTTCATTTTCTAGGCCTCTGAATTTAGGAAGGAGATGAATCAGTCCTGTCCTTAGCTCGAATGGTGCTGTCAATAGGGGATATTCAATGCATAAGGGTGCTTGATCTCCTGTTGGTTCAGCTAACTCTCCGAGAGTTCTTTCCCGTGGCTGGGGTGCTTGGATGGGCGCGTTTCTAGCTTGTATTTCAGCTTCTACATGTGCAGCAGGTGGTGCTGCCATTGCTGGATTTTCTGCCATAACCTGGAATCGGGTATCAGGTTCAAATGCAGTAGTGGCCGTAGGAGAGTCTGTTGGTGCAAAGATTTCTACAGCAGGGGCAGATGTGACAGCAAGTGCTTCAGCTGGTGCAGAAGTAGGTGAATTTGCTGGTGCAGAAAAATCAGCAGGTGTAGCAACAGCTCTGTGAGATGGTGTTGCTGATGAAGATGCTTTTGAGGCTTGGTTCCTCAAATTCGCTTGCTTCCTTAAGTGCTTGGCAGTTTTCTCAATCTCAGGGTCGTAAAGAAGAGTGTCTTTACGGTCAGACCTGGTCATAAAGGGAAAATACGTTAATTTAAATCAATTCCCCGGCAACGGCGCCAATTTTTGATAAGCGGTAGTCGAAGCCGTAAAAAATAACCTATTATTAATCAACAAATAAATTTGCAGATAGTGGCAATAGGGTCGAACCACAGGGAATTGACACCAAGTATCTTTCTAATAATGACTAAGGCAAGTAATAACGAATAAGTAAAAGAGGGGGGTTTGTTTTGATGAGTTAAAAGCTAAAAGCAAAAGAGAACAATAATTTAAATAAGTGAGAATATCAATGGGAAAGAGATTCTAGCTGAAGTGTGAGCCTAATTCAGTTTGTTCAGAATTGATCATTGATTATTAAAGACTCCTATTTGATTTCAATAAATCAGTTTTGGTTGTGGAAGACGCTTCTCACAATCCAAATTCCTCCTTAGTTCTAGTTTGATTAGGAAACGTTCGCTAATCAAACACTGATCAACAAGTTGCCAAGGAACGTCCTTGGGGCATTTAGCATCGAACAACCGTTGATCGCATTAAGACTTAGAGAAACCCAATTCTATCCTTGCCAACCGCGTGGTCAAGGCTAGGTTATGCAATTGATTATATTTATGTTCAAACAATTTAAGCAATTACGGACCTAAATCATTCAAACAATTTATCACTTAAGCAATTTAAAAGCAATGGGCCCTTATTGATTCTAAAAGCAAAGTAATAATTATGGAAAAGATCAGATTGCATAAATATTGAAACAAACAAGAGTTCAACAATGGAGTATTAAACCTCCCAATTCATCACAAATCTGAATATTCTCAACTTCAACTAGAAAATAATGAATTTAGCCACTCATGGTGACTAAAATACAAAAATAAAGAAGAAAAGAAAGAAGGAAAGTTTCTGCTGTGTTGCTGGAGAATTTTCGAGGATGGCAGATGCTGAAAAAGATCCTTTGCTGGTTTGGAGGTTGCCCTTTTATAGTTGGAGAATCTCATCCATCTAGGGTTTTGAAATCCCTTCTTGACTTGGTCTTTGATTCCTCTTTGGATGTGGATTTTAATTGTAAAAGGAATTCCTTAGGTGAGAAATTGTCTCGTGGCTCCTGGAATTATGTTGGTAGTGATTGAGTTAGATTTGGACTTCTGATAATTCGAATTTCTAATTTCTACACTTTTCCCGCTCTGCTGTCAACTTCTGCTGTCAAGGTGATTTGGGCAGTTTCTGCGAGTGATTTGGGCAAATCACTTGCCCAATCTGCCCCAATCGCTTTCTGGGATTCAGTCCAGTTTCTGTCTCTGTCTCTGCGAGTGATTTGGCCAGTTCCTGTGAGTGATTTGGCCAAATCACTCAAACCCAATCACTTTTCCAGCTTTTTCTTCACTTTTTCTCCAACTTTTCAATTTCTTCCTTTTCTGCAAAAACATGACAAAAGCACAAATTAAGCTAGAAAAATGTGTAAACAAACAGTAATAAATATAATAAAAATGTGGCTAAATTATGCTTGATCACATATGGATGATTCTAATGACATTGGATGTCTTATGTTGGCAACTATGTGCCCAGAACTTCAGAAAGATCTGGAGCACCTTGAGACTTATGAGATTAGTGTCCATCCCAAACAGGCTTTCCAACAGCAAGCTAGGCAGGATAGGTATGAAACCACCATTGCATTGCATGATTGTAAAATGGCTGAAGATGAATCAGTTAATGCTCATGTTTTGAAGATGAAAGGCTACATTGATCACCTTGCTAGGTTGGCTATCCTCTGAGTTTAGAACTCTCCACGGATTTGATTCTACATTGTTACCTGACAGTTTTTCTCAGTTTGTCATGAACTATAACATGAACAACATGGAAAAATCCATTCCTGAGCTGCATGGGATGCTAAGACAGCTAAGGTGAATGTCAAGAAAAAGCCTACCCAAATTTTCAATGTCAATAAGGGTAAGCCCATGAAAAATAAATAAAAGCCCAAGTCTAAAGGTGGTAATGGGTCTAGGGAACGAGGCAAGCTTAAACAGCAAGCCAAGGCAAAAGCTCCTAAGGAAGGAATCTACTTCCATTGCAAGGAACCAGGGCATTGGAAGAGAAATTGCAAGCTCTATTTGGATGAGTGCATGAAGAAGAAGAGTAGTGAGACTACGACTTCAGGTATTTATGTTATAGATATTAATTTATCTATTTCTACTTCATGGGTATTAGATATTGGATGTGGTTCTCACATTTGTACAAATGTGCAGGGTCTCAAAACGAGTAGAAAACTGAAAAAGAGCAATGTGGACCTACGTGTAGGCAATGGATCAAGAGTTGTTGCTTTAGTTGTAGGGACTTATGAACTTGTTTTGCCCAATCGGCTTTTGTTAATTTTGAACAATTGCTTTTATTTTCCCACTTTGAGTAGGAATATTATTTCAGTTTCTGTTTTGGACGATGAAGATTTTTCATTTCTCATTAAGAATAAGAAATGCTCCATTTATTATAAAGATGATTTGTTTTATTGTATTGCAAATTCATATGATGGTCTTTATGTCCTTAATCTAGATGATTCTAGAGACAAATAATATTTATAACATAACTTCTAAGAAAACTAAGCCAAATGAGTTAAACCCAACATATTTATGGTATTGTCGTCTTAGCCATATAAATGAGAATCGCATATCTAAGCTCCATAAATATGGTTTATTAGATTTATCTGATTTTGAATCGTTTGAAAATTATGAATCTTGTTTGCTTGATAAGATGACAAATGACCCTTTTACTGGACAAGGTCAAAGGGCTTCAGACTTATTGGGCTTAGTGCATACAGATGTATGTGGCCCACTAAGCATTAGTGCCAAGGGAGGTTATCAGTACTTCATTATATTCACTGATGATTTCAGTAGGTATGGCTATGTCTACCTAATGAAACATAAATATGAATCTTTTGAAATGTTTATAATTTTGCAAAATGAAGTGCAAAATCAACTTGGTAAAACTATTAAAATGCTTCAATCTAATCGAGGTGGTGAATATTTGAGCTAAGAGTTTGATGAACATCTTAGAAATTGTGGAATTGTTTCACAATTAACTCTTCCAGGAACTCCACAATGGAATGGTATTTCTGAAAGGAGAAATCGAACTTTATTAGATATAGTTCAATCAATGATGAGTCAAACAAATCTCCTTTTACTGTTTTGGGGTTATGCCTTAGAGACAGCTGCATTCATTTTAAACTGAGTACCATCGAAAGCGGTTGAAAAGACACCATATGAGTTATGGACTTACAAAATGCCCAGTTTGTCTTTTCTTAAGATTTGGGGTTGTGAGGCTTATGTGAAACGCCCAATTTCAGATAAGTTAACTTCAAAATCTATCAAGTGTAATTTTGTGGGGTATCCTAAGGATACTATTACTATATTTCCTCAGAGAACAAAGTATTTGTTGCTCGAAATGGTACCTTTTTAGAAAAGGAATTTATCTCTCAGAGAATCAGTGGAAGTACAGTGCAACTTGAGAAAACTCAAGCACCACAAGAGAGCATTGAACCACCGGTAGAACCACTTCCAGAACCACAAACAGTTGTGGAAGCTGAAAGGGTGACACAAGTCCCACGCAGATCTAATAGGACGCGTCATCAGCCTGAGAGATATGGATTACTCATGACTGATAGTCGTGAAGTTTTGCTCATTGATCAAGATGAGCCTACTACCTATCAAGAGGCTGTGTTAGGTTCAGATTCTGAGAAATGGCTTTCTGCCATGAAATCTGAAATGCAATCCATATATGACTATCGAGTTTGGTCATTAATTGATCCCCCTGAGGGTATTAAGACCATTGGTTGCAAACGGGTTTTCAAGAAGAAAACTGATATGGATGGAAATGCGCATACCTACAAAGCAAGGCTTATTGCAAAAGGTTCCAAACAAACTTATAGTATAGACTATGATGAGAAATTTTCGCCAGTTGCAATGCTTAAGTCGGTTAGAATTCTCATTGCCATTGCTGCGTACTATGATTACGAGATATGGCAAATAGATGTCAAAACAACTTTCCTTAATGGAAACTTGCTCGAGGATGTGTACATGACACAACCTGAGGGTTTTATAATCCCTGAGAATTCAAGAAAGATTTGCAAGCTTCAAAGATCCATTTATGGATTGAAGCAAGCCTTTCGAAGCTGGTATCTTCGTTTTGATGAGACAGTCAGAGACTTTGGATTCATCAAGAATGAAGATGAAACTTGTGTTTACAAGATGGTTAGTGGGAGTGCAGTTGTGTTTCTAGTCCTATATGTGGATGACATATTACTCATTGGAAATGATATCCCTACCTTGCAAAAGGTTAAGACTTGGTTAGGAAATTCTTTTTCAATGGACATAGACGAGTTTGCATATATCCTTGGTGTTAAGATTTATAGGGATAGATCTAAGAGAGTAATCAGTCTGAGTCAAAGTACTTATATTGACAAAGTGCTGAAAAAGTTTCAGCATACAAGATTCCAAAAAAGGATTCTTGCCCATGTCTCATGGTATTCATCTCAGCAAGAATCAATGTCCTATGACATCTGATGAGTGAGAACGGATGAATAAGATTCCTTATGCTTCTGCTATTTGATCTATTATGTATGTCATATTATATACTAGACCAGACGTCTCATATGCATTAAGCACAACAAGCAGATATCAGACAAATCCTGGTGAAAGTCACTGGACAGCTATTAAGAATATCCTAAAGTACCTTAGAAGGACTAAGGATGCATTCCTACTTTATGAAGGTTTGGAAGATGAGCTAGTTGTAAAAGGTTACACAGATGCTAGTTTCTAAACCGACATAGATGACTTCAGATCGCAGTTAGGATTCGTATTCACTTTAAATAGTGGAGCTGTTAGTTGGAAAAGTTCCAAGCAGAGTACTTTAGTAGATTCTACAACAGAAGCTGAGTATATAGTAGTATCAGATGCAGCTAAGGAGGCAGTTTGGTTGAAGAAATTCATCATAGAGTTGGGAGTGGTTCCCAGCACTGCAAATCCTATGGACCTTTATTGTGATAATAATGGTGCCATATCACAAGCAAAGGAGCCCAAATCTTATTAAAGATCTAAGCATATACTCAAGCGATTTCACCTTATTCGAGAGATTATTGATATAGGAAATATCAAAATATACAAAGTAGACACAAATGATAACATTGCAGATCCACTGACCAAGGCTCTCTCACAAGTCAAGCATGATCAGCACAATAGGTCTATGGGTATTAGTTATTTGTATAATTAGTCCTAGTGCAAGTGGGAGATTGTTAGTGTATTTGCCCTAGGCCATTATCTTGGACCTTTTTGTATGTCATTTTGGTTATTAATAAAATAGATTTTATTATCATTATTATTAGTTTGCATGTTACATAATAATGATTAACATCCCTGGTTACTTATTATTATGGTGATAATAAAAAAATATGACTAGTATGATTATTGATTGATAATCATGAGATGATTATGTATATGTTGATATAATTCAATAATCATAGATACTTGTTAGAGAACAAAGTATTGGATAGACCCACATTGAGATCACTACATGGGTTATTGTCATAAGTAAATCTCAAAATAGTTATGTTTTAATCCTTTGACTTGAGATTGTCATAGTTTCCAACATAAGGATTGTTATGTTTTGACATAACCAAATATTGTCTTTAATCGAATAATCATAAAGGTTATGATTGAGTATAATAGAAATTATGTAGAGGATATTAAACAATCAAGATAGAATTTGTCCCTCTCTTTGAGAGAGATATCTTCTGGGCCCCATGATAAGTGAGACTGAGAAATGCATGGCTATGCTCAAATGAATTGATAGTGTGATCAATATCATTTAGTTTTATCAGTCTACTTAGAGATCGAGAAATCACAAGTTTGAACATTATAAGTTTGACATTGACCATGACTTATGTTCAAACTAGATATCGTGTGAAAAATGGATTAATTTGTATTCTATTTATTAGGCTTTATCGGACTATCGATTCTGATATTAATTGGGTAGTTATAATGTCTTGCTAGAGGCCGCTTATGATTTATGGGCCTTGTGAGACAAGGCCTATTGCCAATTAATGTGAGCCTATTGGGTCACACACAAAAGAACGTCGTTGATGTGCTATGTCATATTAATGGGCTAAAAGCCCATTAGTATAATTAATAATTATAAAGATGTTATTATTATTAATATTAATTATTTGTTATTATAAGATAATAATATTTAAAAGATCTGCAGTCTATCTGTAATCATTACAGATAAGGATCTTTCCATTTTTCTCTTTGAAAAAGGACTTATCACATAGATATTTGAGTATCTGCGAGATTGTGATAATTGGTTATGAACACAACTCTTTTACAAAAAGAAGTGTGAGAAAATAAAAAGATTGAAAAACAAATAAAACTTCTTCTGCGAATTGCAAGAGTAAATTTTTTTGGAGTGATCGTTTTTCTGGGCTGCATATTGGGAGCACATAGCTTATCCATCCATTGAGAGAGCTAGCACTTCAGACAGAAACGTTCGTGCGGATACTATTGAGAGTGTTCGTTTCAGAAAAAGCACCATTAGTCTAGAACTGTATCTTCTTGTCGATTTTAACAGGTTAATCTCTTATCATTCTTTTCGAAATAAATGAAGCACTTGGATCTTGGAAGGGCGGATACTATTGAGAGTGTTCATTTCAGAAAAAGCACCATCAGTCTAGAACTGTATCTTCTCGTCGATTTTAACAGGTTAGTCTCTTATCCTTCTTTTCAAAATAAATGCAGCACTTGGATCTTGGAAGGGAAACAGAGATTTTTTTATTTTCCGCTGCGTCTTTTGGGTTGCAGTAATCTCTGGGTTTCCTAAGACTAGGAGGCCATGGGATTGTGACACCTGATTTTAGTGGCTCAATTCAAGGGGTGTTAATAACTAGGTTTGGCTCAGGAGATAGTAATTGAGAGGTAGTGAATAAGAGTAAATGGAGCTGGGTGATATCTTTGAAGAGTTTAAGGTTATAGGACTGCAAATGGTATGTTGGGAAGATTAATTACCCCATTGTTTTTGTTTAATGGAGGTATATATATTTGTGACTGTATGGAAAGCATTTGTCACATGTTCCATCCGAAGGGATAATTCCCCTTTTGTCAGGTTTTCAGGCGGCTCATTAATGGTGGACCGTTAATTCATTAATGTTTAGCCGACTGGGACCATGCCTCTTTTGACATGCACGTTATATCAATTTTGACACGCACGTTATATCGATGTTGTCATAGCACGTACATTTAAAGCTTGGTATGGATGACGTGCACAAGCTCAAAACCGACAATGGGCCAAATTAGTGGTAAAATGAATCTCTTGATTGGGCGCAATATTAGCCCTTTTCAGACCAATGGATTCTAGGTCTCTCCAATTACTGACCCCGAACCAAGGATGTATACATGTCTTGATCTAGCGAGTGCTAGTACTTTATATGTTATCAGAGGTCCTTTCACCTCTCCGATGGTTATTTATCATGGTTGGAGAAGTGAATTGATTTATTATATTGATGCCAGCTATTCATCCGACAAATGTTTATGAATTTCGAAGGGACGTCATAAGTGCGAGCAATGATTATATAAAGCATTTATCACTACCGTCATTCGAAGTTCCAATGGAGGCACCTTAAATTCCCATCACACTTGGTTGTGGGTAAAAATTCATACCTTGCTTATTTTTTCTATTTTACTATTTCTCTTGTGTTCTTAGTGATTTAATGCTATTGTCCTTTATCTTGATCCCTATTCTTTTCTCCCAAGTTTTGAGTCAAAGGTACGTGTTCTTTCTCTACCATGGCTCTTTTAGCATTTTCCCCGAGTTAAGAAGATAGTGTTTAGGATTACTCGCACCATCCTTTCTCAATATATCCCATGAGGGCTTTTTTCCATGGAGACCCATTACATCAGAGCTCCCAATTTAGATGAACGTATTGCCCTGTTTTCCTTTCCTCCTCCTCCTGATCTAGTTGATGCCTAGACTGAGAGGAGACCTGTTTTCTTTCTCAAGCAGTTTGACTACGACCTTTCTTTCCGCTTTTCAAAATTCTTCTATTCCGTATTTAAGTTCTATAAAGTAACTCCTCAAATGCTAACTCCTAACTCCATCTTTGTTCATAAGTGCTTCTAAGGTGATGTGCCGTGAGTGGGTGGGATTTTGCTCCTTTAATGGGTTTGTTTCAGGCATTTTTTAAATTCCTCAAGGCTGAATTTTTATAGCCATACCAGTTTGACTATATTTACTGACCACAAAGATTCTATAAAGCATTGAGTCGAGTATTTTACCATTATTTGGACTAAAGGGAACTATGACTGGAACTTAAAGTTAGGATGGGGGGTTGTCGATTATTTCGGTAATACCTTTCTCCTACTCTCCGAGTGAGAACAATTGTATTTTGCCCGAATAACCTCCCTTCCTTTCAAATACAACGTTTTTAAATGTTTGGACATCTGATTCGGAGAGGACTGTTACTCCCCTGGTACTGTGCACTTCTCTATACTTTCCTTTCTTTTGTCAGCTCTCATTGTAATACCCGGCTAGACTCCGGTATCGGAATTCCTACCGTCCGGTGGAATCTCAGATGTCGGAAGCCTCTAGTAGGGTAGAATCATGTTTTCATAAAATGTTTTAAGGTATTTCATGGTTTTAAGTAAAATGGAAATGAGTTTTTGCACAAAAACAACCTTGAAGGAAAACTCAAGTTCGGCCGCCGAACCTCAAGTTCGGCCGCCGAACATGCATGCCTTCGGGAGCGCCTTTAGGCCCCCGAAAGCATAAGTGAGGAAAGTCCAGGTTCGGCCGCCGAACCTCAAGTTCGGCCGCCGAACATGGCATGCATGCGGAGGCACGTTCGGCCCCCGAATGTGGCCTGGCCAGCCACTATAAAAGGGTCCCTTAGCCGAAAATGGGCGAGCTTTCTCCCCATTTCCGGCCAAGGTGAGCTCTCCGCCGCCCCTCACCGATCTTGAGTTCTTTCCTTCCCATCTTACTCGATTTTCATGAGTTTTTACTTGGTTTTGAAGATTTTCAAGCTTTGAGCAAAGTTTTGGAGCTTTGAGGTTCAAGAACTCAAAACCTCCCACCTCCGAGTTTAGGACGTCTCTCCCTCGATCTACAAGAGGTAAGGGCCGATCTTAAGCTCATTTTATGTTTAAAGTAAGTTTTATGCAAGATCTATGGAGTGAAATGCATGTTTAGCTCATAGTTAGGTTTATGGGTTTTATATGTGTTTTTGAGCAATGTGAGTTGCTTGTGTGTTGTAGTTGGGGTTTTTGATGGTTTGATGCCCCTAGGAACTTGTATGTTTGCTTGTGAATGCTTGGGAATGTTGTAGAATAGGTTTATGCATGATTGGTTAGTTTTGGAGGCACAAATGCATAAGGGAGCCAAGTTTCTGCCCTTTGGCAGAAACCAGGTTCGGCAGCCGAAGGAACTTTCGGCCGCCGAACATGGCTGGGGAGGCAGGCCTTTCGGCTGCCGAAGTAGCCCCTGAAAGGAGACTTTCGTCTCTGTCTGGGACTTTCGGCCGCCGAAGGTGCCGCGAACATGCATGAGTTTCGCCTCTGTCTGGGAGTTTCGGCCGCCGAAGGTGCCGCCGAACCTGCCTGACTTTCGGCTCTGGAGGGACTTTCGGCCGCCGAACCTGCCGCCGAAAGTGCCCTGTTCAGCCATTTCTTGCATGTTTTTCTATGATTATTCCATGATGTTTTAGGGGGTTTTGGGGGATAGTTTAGAGTTATGTTCATGTATGTTTGGTCCCTCATTTGAGTCCACCTGTGTAGGTTCGGACCCGAGGAACCGAGGACCCCAGCAGTGAGTCTGTGCCCCAGTGTCTGGTCAGAGCTATCCAGAGGTGAGTGGAATAACTTATTATGTTTTAAGCAAAGAATGAACTTTTTAGCATGTTTCACGCATCATGAATGCCATGTGATGAATTAGGTTGCTTGCATTAGAATTCACGAATATGTTGCATTGCATATTTTTATGTTGATGTGGATGAATGTTGGATGATCCATAGCCCTCGATCTATGATATGACGATGTGATATGTACGGTACGGAAAGTAAGACCAGTGGGACCCATTCTACGTTCGCTGGCACTATGTAAGGGAAAGACCAGGACCCATTCTACGTTCTGGCACAGTTGGACACTGTTATGTTATGATATGTAAGGGAAAGACCAGGACCCATTCTACGTTCTGGCACAGTTGGACCATGTAGAGGGCTATTGGTGACAAATTCATCCTTGATGTGATTAGCTGTGATGTGATGCATTCCATGATCCATATGATTTAAATGTTTTATTATTCTGCTCACTGGGCTCTAGTAGCTCACCCCTCTCCCATTTCCCCAGGTTTGCAGGTACAGGGTAGACCAGGAGGTTTACAAGAGTAATGAAGTCACGTGTATGTAATAGTTAGTGTGGACATGATAGATGTATGAATGTTATGTAAAAGTACAGTTTCAGTCATGTATTGATATTGAGGATTAGATATTGTGCTTGACATTGTGTATGAGGTATCCCTTTTATTACATGATCAAAATGTTTTATAATGTTCATGAAAGCCAACTCATCTCATGTTGTATCGCCCGTTGGGGTATTGATGAGATCCCACAGAGGGATCACGATTATGATAATGACTATGTACATGTATGTTCAGGTTGAGTTGGATGTTTGAAGAAAAGTTTTGAATTTTTATGTATGTTGTTGATCATGTATGGGATTAAACAGGTTTTCAGGATGAATGTTAGGCTTGCTACGGGTCTTGGCGGCCTTAAGCCGACCCGGATCCTAGCGCCGGTAACGGTCCGATTTTCGGGTCATTACAGAATGGTATCAGAGCCCTAGGTTCATAGGATCGGACCTAGAGTGTCGGGCTCATAGATGTTCTAGAAGGTCAAGCACAATAGGAAAGATCATGTCCACTAGGATAGGATGTGGAGTCATGTCTTGTATGATGATGTGAAATGCCGTGATTATATACATGTGCATTGATGCTATGATATGAATGATGTATATGTGATGAGGGTTCATGTGTGCCCACATGAACCATGTGATGCTAATGTTTGTATGATGTGTACTGTTTTTCAGAAAACATGATGAGAGGAACCCGTCGATCGGCAAGATTGACTGGAGTGCCACCTCAGGAGGAGGGCACGAGTGCCCGTCCTCCTACATTGCCTAGGGCAATGTCTTGTAGACCAAACAGAGAAAGAGTGTCAAGGGACCCTAGAAGGTCTTTTGATGCTAGCAGAAGGGGGACTGATAGAGGAGGAAATTCTTCTGATGTGAGGGAGGTTATGGAAGAGGAGCAGAGAAGGGATGGGAACCTGGATGTGAGCATGGAGGAAGAAGGGACAGAGGAGTCTCAGGGAGGCGTTCAGGCCTCGGGGTATGGTTTTCCACCCCACTATCCACCCTTCCCACAGGGTTCAGGGTACCCGATGGGAGGTACATCGGATTTCTCCAGCTTTAACCCCTACCCTACCTACATGCCTTATCCACCTTTCTATCCACCTTACACACAGTACCCAGCTTATCCACCCTCACCCTTTTATCCAAACCCGGCAAACCCCACCTCGGGGAATGCTGCACCTCCACCTCCTCCACCTACAGAACCAGCAGCCCCAGTTACTCAACCTCCCAGACCTAGCTCAGCCGGTGGGAGCAAAGTAAAGATGACAGATTACCTCAAGCTGGATGCTCCCAAATACAAGTCAGGGGATGACCCCTTTGAGTATCTGAGAGTGGTGAAGACAATAACTGATGAGCTAGGGGCGGATGATAGCAGGGCCATTCAGATGGCAGGGTTCACCTTAAAGTGCAAGAAGGCACGGGAATGGTTCAAGTGTTATGTGGACCCGAGACTAGACGGCATGACATGGGAGGAATTTGCGAATGAGTTCGCTGGATGGGCTTTTCCAGACAGTTCCAGAGAACTGAAAATGATTGAGTTTGAGCAACTGAGGCAGTCAGAGCACATGGGTGTAGAGGAGTTCACGGATAAATTCTTGGAGCTATTGCCTTTTTCAGGGCAAGCTCTAGATACAGATACGAAGAAAGCCAAGAGATATGTTATGAAGTTGCATTCTAGGTACTCCTCGTTGATTCAGTCAGCTGAGAGAGAAAGTTTCCACACTGTGGTGGATATGGCTCGAAGGATGGAGGCGAGTGCTATAGTTGAGGGGTCAGTGAAGCAGTCAGTGACCCAGTTTTCAGGGGTTAAGACCCCAGGCAGAGGAGGGCCAGGTCTCTCTTCTCAGAGCTCAAGTAAGAAGAGGTGGGATAACACCACCAAGAAGCCGAAGAAGAATAAGTTTTGGAGTAAGTTGAAGTCCGGTCTGGGATTTGGCGGTGGCTCGAGCTCAGGCTCAGATGGTACAGAATGCCAGAGATGTGGAAGACCGCACAGGGGAGTGTGTCGAGCTGGGACTAATTCATGTTTCAGATGTGGACAGGAGGGACACATGGCTCGGGATTGTCCTAGAGCACCTTTTATGGGCCAGCCCCAGCAGACAGCCTCCGGTAGTGTGGCACAGCCAGCAGCTCCAGCCACAACTCAGGGCAGTGGCAGAGGTAGAGGGAGAGGGGCAGCCTCTTCTTCTGGTTCCCAAGGTGAAGGTCCATCAGCTCCAGCCAGGATCTTCACCATGACTCAGCAGGAGGCTAACACATCCAACACCGTGGTGTCAGGTAATCTCGTCATTGGGTGTTCTGATGTGTATGCTTTAATGGACCCGGGTGCATCTCATTCATTTATTGCTCCGAGAGCCGTTGAGAGGTTGGGTCTGATAGTCTCTGGGTTAGAGTGTCCCCTATGGGTCAGTGGACCCAAGTGTGACCCGTCAGTGGCAGTGTCAGTCTGCCAGTACAGTCCAGTTTTTGTTGAGGGAAGATGCCTCTCCGCCGACCTTGTGGTTCTAGATTTGACAGACTTTGACGTCATTCTAGGGATGGATTGGCTATCTACCCATGGTGTTACCTTGGACTGCAGAGACAAGGTAGTCAAGTTCAGAGATCAGGACGGGTTAGAGGTCGTCTTCAGAGGAGACAAGAGGGGCACACCTAGAGGTCTGATATCAGCTCTTCAGGCTCGTAGGTTGCTTAGGAAGGGATGTCAGGGGTACTTAGCTCATGTGAGAGAGCTAGACAGTCAGGTCAGGGAGCCAGCCTCAGTGCCAGTTGTCAGAGAGTTTCAGGATGTCTTTCCTGATGAGCTTTCAGGTTTACCACCTGCTAGGGAGATAGAGTTCGAAATAGAATTGGTGCCTGGAACTAGACCGATCTCTATCCCTCCCTACAGGATGGCCCCAGCCGAGTTGAAGGAGTTGAAAGAACAGTTGCAAGAGCTGGTAGAGAAGGGCTTCATCCGATAGAGTACCTCACCTTGGGGTGCTCCGGTCTTGTTTATAAGGAAGAAGGATGGATCCCTTAGACTTTGTATCGACTACAGGCAGTTGAACAAAGTCACTACCAAAAATAGGTACCCTTTGCCAAGGATCGATGATCTATTCGACCAGCTAGCAGGAGCGGGTTGTTTCTCCAAAATAGATCTGAGATCGGGGTACCATCAGCTAAGGATAAGGGATGAAGATGTGCCGAAGACAGCTTTCAGGACCAGATATGGGCATTTTGAGTTCCTTGTGATGCCGTTCGGGTTAACCAACGCCCCTGCAGCATTCATGGACCTCATGAACAGAGTATTTAGCCAATACCTGGATCACTTTGTTATTGTCTTCATAGATGATATCTTAGTGTATTCTAGGAACGCAGAGGAGCATGCCCATCATCTGAGGTTGGTTCTGCAGACTTTGAGGGAACATGGCTTGTATGCCAAGTTCTCTAAATGTGAGTTCTGGCTGAGGAGCATTTCGTTCTTGGGGCATGTAGTGTCAGAGAATGGGATTGAGGTGGACCCCAAGAAGACAGAAACTGTGGCTAACTGGCCTAGACCCACTTCAGTGACGGAGATCAGAAGTTTCTTGGGTTTGGCAGGTTACTACAGGAGGTTCGTTCAGGACTTCTCAAAGATAGCAGCTCCTCTGACCAGACTAACCAGGAAGAATCAGAAGTTTGTGTGGACCGACCAGTGCAAAGAGAGTTTTGAAGAGCTTAAGAAGAGGTTGACTTCAGCACCAGTTTTAGCTCTGCCATCTAGTGATGAGGACTTTACAGTCTTTTGTGATGCGTCCCGTGTGGGACTGGGTTGTGTACTAATGCAAAATGAGAAGGTGATTGCTTATGCTTCTAGGCAGCTGAAGAAGCATGAGTTGAATTACCCCACACATGACCTGGAGATGGCAGCAGTAATCTTTGCACTCAAGATGTGGAGGCACTACCTCTATGGGGTTAAATGTGAGATCTTTACAGATCATAAAAGCCTGCAGTACATCCTGAGTCAAAGAGATTTGAATTTGAGACAGAGGAGATGGGTAGAGCTGCTGAGTGACTATGATTGCAAGATTCAGTACCATCCGGGTAAGGCGAATGTTGTGGCAGACGCCTTAAGCCGGAAATCACTCGGCAGTTTATCCCACATATCGGCAGAGAGGAGGCCAGTGGTGAAGGAGTTTTACAAGCTCATTGAGGAAGGTCTACAGATGGAGTTATCTGGTACAGGTGCCTTGGTGGCCCAGATGAGAGTGGCACCCGTGTTTCCGGAGCAGGTAGCTCAGAAACAACATGAGGACCCGGAGTTAGTGAAGATTGCCAGGACTGTTCAGTCAGGCAATGATAGTGAGTTCAGATTCGACAGCAAGGGGATCCTCCGCTATGGGAGCAGACTATGTGTACCAGACGACATAGGGCTAAAAGGAGACATTATGAGAGAGGCTCATAATGCAAGATACAACATTCACCCCGGGGCCACCAAGATGTATCAAGATCTAAAGAAGGTTTATTGGTGGCCAGCTATGAAGAAAGAAGTGGCACAGTTTGTGTCAGCCTGCGAAGTGTGTCAGAGGGTGAAGCTGGAACATCAGAAGCCGGTTGGAATGCTTAACCCGCTACCTATTCCAGAATGGAAATGGGAAAATATAGCTATGGACTTCGTAGTGGGGTTACCGGCGGCGTCCAACAGATTGGACTCTATATGGATGATTGTGGACAGACTCACTAAATCTGCTCACTTCATTCCTGTCAGGAGTGGCTATTCTGTGGACAAGTTAGCGCAGGTGTATGTGGATGAAATCGTCAGACTGCATGGGGTTCCTATTTCTATAGTGTCAGATAGAGGGCCCCAGTTCACCTCCAGATTTTAGCGGAGTCTGCAGAACGCCATGGGTACTAGGTTGGATTTTAGCACTGCTTTCCATCCACAGACGGACGGACAGTCAGAAAGGACCATCCAGACCATCGAGGATATGCTCAGGATGTGTGTGCTGGACTTTGGCGGTTCTTGGAGGCAGCATCTACCTTTGGTGGAGTTTGCCTACAATAACAGCCATCATGCTAGCATCGGGATGGCTCCATATGAAGCTTTATATGGAAGGAAGTGCAGATCACCTGTTTGCTGGGAAGAGGTTGGAGAAAAGGCCTTGGCAGGGCCTGAGCTAGTAGAGATTACCAGCAGGGTGGTACCCATAATCAGAGAAAGGATCAAGACTGCTGCCAGCAGACAGAAGAGTTATGCAAACATCCGCAGAAGGCAGTTAGAGTTTCAGGAGGGGGATCTGGTATTGCTCAAGGTGTCTCCTATGAGAGGAGTGGTTCGCTTCGGGAAGAAAGGTAAACTAGCCCCGCGATACATCAGACCCTTTGAAATCTTGCAAAAGATAGGGAATGTGTCGTACAAGCTGGGTTTACCTGCTTCAACGGAAAGAATCCATCCGGTTTTCCATGTTTCGATGTTGAGGAAGTTTGTGTCAGATCCGAGCAAGGTTCTTAGTGAGCCTGATGTGGAGGTCCAAGAGGATCTCACCTATGTTGAACAGCCAGTACGGATCATAGACACCCAGATCAGAAAGCTAAGAAATAAGGAAATCCCGATGGTGAAAGTTCTGTGGAACCACCACAACTTGGAGGAATGCACTTGGGAGACACGGGAGTCTATGCTCCAGCAGTACCCTCATCTCTTTTAAGGTTAGATCTCTATGTGTTTATGTGTTATGTATGTATGTTATGTTTTATGCCATGTTATGTGCTAGTTGAGGTACATTCGGGGACGAGTGTTCTTAAGGGGGGGAGAATGTAATACCCGGCTAGACTCCGGTATCGGAATTCCTACCGTCCGGTGGAATCTTGGATATCGGAAGCCTCTAGTAGGGTAGAATCATGTTTTCATAAAATGTTTTAAGGTATTTCATGGTTTTAAGTAAAATGGAAATGAGTTTTTGCACAAAAACAACCTTGAAGGAAAACTCAGGTTCGGCCGCCGAACATGCATGCCTTCGGGAGCGCCTTTAGGCCCCCGAAAGCATAAGTGAGGAAAGTCCAGGTTCGGCCGCCGAACCTCAAGTTCGGCCGCCGAACATGGCATGCATGCGGAGGCACGTTCAGCCCCCGAACGTGGCCTGGCCAGCCACTATAAAAGGGTCCCTTAGCCGAAAATGGGCGAGCTTTCTCCCCATTTCCGGCCAAGGTGAGCTCTCCGCCGCCCCTCACCGATCTTGAGTTCTTTCCTTCCCATCTTACTCGATTTTCATGAGTTTTTACTTGGTTTTGAAGATTTTCAAGCTTTGAGCAAAGTTTTGGAGCTTTGAGGTTCAAGAAC
The DNA here is from genome assembly GCF_001659605.2 of Manihot esculenta. Lineage (NCBI taxonomy): Eukaryota > Viridiplantae > Streptophyta > Magnoliopsida > Malpighiales > Euphorbiaceae > Manihot > Manihot esculenta. The sequence continues at coordinate 18,256,508 of NC_035170.2, forward strand.
TCAAAACCTCCCACCTCCGAGTTTAGGACGTCTCTCCCTCGATCTACAAGAGGTAAGGGCCGATCTTAAGCTCATTTTATGTTTAAAGTAAGTTTTATGCAAGATCTATGGAGTAAAATGCATGTTTAGCTCATAGTTAGGTTTATGGGTTTTATATGTGTTTTTGAGCAATGTGAGTTGCTTGTGTGTTGTAGTTGGGGTTTTTGATGGTTTGATGCCCCTAGGAACTTGTATGTTTGCTTGTGAATGCTTGGGAATGTTGTAGAATAGGTTTATGCATGATTGGTTAGTTTTGGAGGCACAAATGCATAAGGGAGACAAGTTTCTGCCCTTTGGCAGAAACCAGGTTCGGCAGCCGAAGGAACTTTCGGCTGCCGAACATGGCTGGGGAGGCAGGCCTTTCGGCTGCCGAAGTTGCCCCCGAAAGGAGACTTTCGTCTCTGTCTGGGACTTTCGGCCGCCGAAGGTGCCGCCGAACATGCATGAGTTTGGCCTCTGTCTGGGAGTTTCGGCCGCCGAAGGTGCCGCCGAACCTGCCTGACTTTCGGCTCTGAAGGGACTTTCGGCCGCCGAACCTGCCGCCGAAAGTGCCCTGTTCAGCCATTTCTTGCATGTTTTTCTATGATTATTCCATGATGTTTTAGGGGGTTTTGGGGGATAGTTTAGAGTTATGTTCATGTATGTTTGGTCCCTCATTTGAGTCCACCTGTGTAGGTTCGGACCCGAGGAACCGAGGACCCCAGCAGTAAGTCTGTTGCCCCAGTGTCTGGTCAGAGCTATCCAGAGGTGAGTGGAATAACTTATTATGTTTTAAGCAAAGAATGAACTTTTTAGCATGTTTCACGCATCATGAATGCCATGTGATGAATTAGGTTGCTTGCATTAGAATTCACGAATATGTTGCATTGCATATTTTTATGTTGATGTGGATGAATGTTGGATGATCCATAGCCCTCGATCTATGATATGACGATGTGATATGTACGGTACGGAAAGTAAGACCAGTGGGACCCATTCTACGTTCGCTGGCACTATGTAAGGGAAAGACCAGGACCCATTCTACGTTCTGGCACAGTTGGACACTGTTATGTTATGATATGTAAGGGAAAGACCAGGACCCATTCTACGTTCTGGCACAGTTGGACCATGTAGAGGGCTATTGGTGACAAATTCATCCTTGATGTGATTAGCTGTGATGTGATGCATTCCATGATCCATATGATTTAAATGTTTTATTATTCTGCTCACTGGGCTCTAGTAGCTCACCCCTCTCCCATTTCCCCAGGTTTGCAGGTACAGGGTAGACCAGGAGGTTTACAAGAGTAATGAAGTCACGTGTATGTAATAGTTAGTGTGGACATGATAGATGTATGAATGTTATGTAAAAGTACAGTTTCAGTCATGTATTGATATTGAGGATTAGATATTGTGCTTGACATTGTGTATGAGGTATCCCTTTTATTACATGATTAAAATGTTTTATAATGTTCATGAAAGCCAACTCATCTCATGTTGTATCGCCCGTTGGGGTATTGATGAGATCCCACAGAGGGATCACGATTATGATCATGACTATGTACATGTATGTTCAGGTTGAGTTGGATGTTTGAAGAAAAGTTTTGAATTTTTATGTATGTTGTTGATCATGTATGGGATTAAACAGGTTTTCAGGATGAATGTCAGGCTTGCTACGGGTCTTGGCGGCCTTAAGCCGACCCGGATCCTAGCGCCGGTAACGGTCCGATTTTCGGGTCGTTACACTCATGTTTTAACTTCTTTAATTTTTTTTGTTTCAGTTTCCATAATTCCAATGGACAAGGTTTTTATAGCACAAAACTTTTCCTTAAACAGAGATGTTATGCGATAAGTTGTTGAGGCTTTTCAGACGCAAAAGACCATGGACGTGGTGGTGGTGGTAGAGATTTTCGGAAATGAGCCTGAGCTGACTAGGGCTCTACCTCTTCGGGGCCCTATTGAGACTAACTTGGAGTTGGCTTGATAGTATGCATATTTATGTAGTTTTAATATTCTAAAATACTTAGATATTGAGTTTGATTTTGTTTAAAACAGGTTGATTTGTTTAAATTTTGTTACCTTGATAGGTTAAACAAGAGTTGGATAATAACAAGAGAAAAATCCAATTTGAACTCTACATTCTGAAATCAAACGTGGACGCAATAAAATTTATAGAAGAATAAGAAGCAGAGTTATACTTAAACACTAACGATTCGGCCTCCTTTAAATTTCAGAGCTAAGCCTACTGCTCGTCGAGACTCAAATCTTTCCAGCTAAACATTGCAGGCAATGAGTCCAAGATGTGAGAGACCGGAGATTGAATGTAATATACAGATCCAAAACAAAGGTAGGAGTTCGAGTTTGCTTGCTTGAAGCGAGAGCAGCATGAAGAATGCCAACAGGAGACCTTTGACTTTTGAAATGCAGAGGATGGCAAGTAATAATTTAATTGAGCTAAGAAGAGCATCTCCGGTTTAGTCTTCTAAAGTTAGTTCAAGGAGAACTATACTAGATCATACCACAATCAGATTGATTCAATTAGTATATGAAATTTCATTTTAAATTAATTCAATTTAGGGTTTGTTTTATTTAGAATGAAAATTACATATGTATCTTATGATTAATCTGTAATTAAGATTTGTTTATGAATCATAATGAAATCCACTCCTAACCAAAAAAAAAGATATTTGGCATTACATGTCAGCAAAAACACATCCTTAAATTGGAATTTTAATTTAAGATAAAATTGTTGCAAAACTTTTAATTTTGGCTTAAATTATCAAAATTAAACATTAGTATTAAATCGTCAAACTTTGCAAAAATTTAATTTTTTTCAAGACAATTGGCCTATTAAATATGGTCTCATTTGACACTTCAAATGTTTACATATTTTAGAAATTTTATCCCAACCTTTCAATTTTGATAATTTAATCTAAATTTAAATTATATCTAAGAAGTGCAATTTTATATATGTAATATGATATATGACTTTTTTTATTCTTAAATGTAAGACCCATTTTATATCTAAATAAATCATGCCAACACATAAATATTAGCTAAAGTTATTTTAATCAAGTAAAATATATTTTTAATTTGTCTCCTTCCATTCCTCGCTCACTCTACATCTCTTGATCTCCTTCCATTTTTCACATATTACAAATTTTTAAAATATAAAGGCTATTATTTTAATAAAGTGGAGGATGATTCAGTTTTTTAATTAATTAAAATTATTTAATTTATCAAAGAGAGAGTAAAGAAAGAAAGATTAAAAATATTTTTCAATTAATTAAAAATACTTTATTATCTATGTATTGTAAGGTTTGCATAAGTGAAGAATAGATCCCACATTTAATAATAATTTTTATTGGTTAACCAACAAATAATAATATTATATTTAATTACATATCTTAAATTTTAACTTTTATCTTTTCTTATTTTCGTGTTTAATTTTTCAAGTGTAGTAATTTTTTAATTTCTATAAAATTAAAATTAGTCACGTTGATGAAAAAATTAAAATAATATATAAATTATTTTAATTTTTAATTCATACAAAATTTAAAAATAGGCATATTTTTAAACAAAATAATTTTGTTAAAAATAATTTTTAACAATGGTGGATTTTCGCAAGAACTACAAAGGTGATCTTTATTTCAATTTGTGAAGGCCCCCTATTACTAGAGAGAGAGTTTGACATGGTGTAAGAAGAGCTTAGTGGCTATCCAATACAAGTGGATTAAGAGTAAACTTAACATCCATTATCAACATGTAAGGCTGAACATTGGTATTATTATTTATTGAGTAAATTTATTATTTTCCTCTTATAATTTCCTTTTGGAAAACAATATAAGCTTGATACTTAACTTGTGAATATAAGCTTGATAATTAACTTGTGAATAAAGTTGTTTCCTTATGGTAGAATGGTATTATATGATGACAATCAGAGATAAAGTTTTCTATTTAACCAAAGTGAACCGAGAAGCACAACGAGTGCAAAATCCCAAGAGTGGGATTAGTTTGTGTCCCTTAGATAAACAAAGAAGAGAATGCTACTATTGTTTATGCGTAAATCAACTTATTGAAATTCATAATCAAGTACAAGAAGAATTTAAGAATACCGGTGTAGAAAAGTACTGTGAAGGGGTAAGAGGCGATTAAAGATGAAGGAGTGACGAATGGTGTGTGTCAGTGACAAAGCAATCATCATAGTGGAAAGAAGCTCGTGTAAATCTAGGGAGACAGAAGATATGTGGATCATCATGCCGATTAGAGTTTGATTTATACTTGGGGCGCTACCTATGGAAAATGTTAAGGGAGTTACAGATGCATCAAGTGTCAATGGAAACCACAATTGTAATGAAGCTAAGAAATCACGCGATCAATAACAAAGTAAAAATGGAAGATAATTAGAGAACAACATAAAAAAAGACCTCAGAGCCATACAAAAAGAGTGCGGTGTCCAAGATGATGATTATAGGTGACGTCCTAGAGATAATTTGGAGTTATAAAATGCGAAGAGACCCTCAACCTCTAATCTAGTACAATGTTTCTTAAATTTCTTGACACATTTCTTTTAGATAAATTATTTTTGAATATTTTGGTAATTGTTTTTAGTCGAGTTCTCCTTGTGAGGGACTCAGGCAAATTTAAACTAACCGATATTAATCACATATAGTGTTTAGCTATTTGTAAGCAAGAAAATGGAGTATAACATGATTTTGTTAGAATTTAGTTAGATTTCAGTCATGTGTTTAGATAAGGTATAGAACCTAGGGGTGAGCACTATTCGGTTTAAACCGAAATAACCGACCGAACCGAACCGAATTAAAAATTTGGTTCGGTTTTATTTTTAATTCGGTTCGGTTCGGGTTTAATTTTCTGAAAAATCGGTGATTTCGGTTCGGTTCGGTTTTAGATTCAAAAATTTCGATTAGACCGAACCGAACCGAAATCACTAAACTACGTCGTTTTGAAATGTACCCTTATATTTGCCCTAAATCTAAAAGCCTGAGTCACGCTACCAATCTCCATTCCACGCCGCCTCACATCACAGATCACACATGCCTGTGCCTTTCTCTGAGCATTGAGCTCCACCACTTCCAGCAGTTCCACAGTCCACCGTCCGACCTCCACTCTCCTCCCGACATCGACCGATTAACTGTCGCGGCTAACTTGGGTCATCGATCTTCACTACGTTGCGGATGCGCGAATTAGCAACGTTGACGACTCCTCACCTCGCTGTCGCTCTCTGGTCTCTCTCTCCACGGAATCGTCGGCGTCGGTCGTCACTCTCCACGGAATCATCGGCCATCGCTCTCCAGTCTATCGGCTCTCCGCACCGTCAACAACTTGGTTGCCCTCGGTCTTCCTCGGTCTTCCTCGGTCCTCCTCGGTCCTCCTCGCTCCTCCTCGCTCCTCCCTCCTCGCTCCTCCCTCCTCGCTCCTCCCTCCTCGCTCCTCGCTCCTCCCTCCTCGCTCCTCGCTCCTCCCTCCTCGCTCCTCGCTCTTCGCTCCTCGCTCCTCGCTCCTCCTCCGTCCTCCTCCGTCCCCGTCCCCGTCCTCAGTCCTCAGTCCTCAGTCCTCAGTCCTCAGTATTGATTTTTTATTTGTAAAAATTAAAATTAAAATATTTTAATTGGATTTTAGAATGAATGTGAAAAAAAAAAGTTTAAAAATCGAATCGAACCGATCGAACCGACCGAACCGAACCGATCTAAATCAGTTCGGTTCGATTCGGTTATTCCTCTTATTCGGTTCGGTTCGGTTTGTGTAAAATTCTGCAATTCGATTTTCGGTTATTTCGGTTCGGTTCGGTTTTGAACCGAACCGACCGAATGCTCACCCCTAATAGAACCCATAAGACCAACGGAGATAAAAGAAGGGCGCCAACAAAGAAGAATGTCAAAGAGGATTGAGAAACATTCTCGTAAATTGAGACAATGGCTATGGTGTAGCCATTGGCAGAACAAAGGGAGTCTCTCTTATCAATTTATGACTGTTGAGTTAAAACAATGTTACTATTTGTTTTGGATGACATGCTTAAGTAATTATTATCTTATGAGACTAATGACATTTATTATGAGACTATTATAGGTAAATCATAGTGTTATGTGAGGCATGAGTTTATGCCAATTGATATGTTATTGTATGATTGTTTCAAACAATAGATATAAAGAATGAAGACTATCAACACTTAATAAATAGGCATAGCGGGAAGTTTGAAGGAGGAAAGGAGGAAAATCAATGTCAAATCCAGCTAAACAGATTTGTTATAGAGCAGTGCGTGTAGATGAGATAAGAACATCTTGCAATGGAGATATCACAGCCTAGTCGTCACTTAGATCCAGCAGTCAACAGAGTTTATTGCATAATTTCACACAGAGGATTGAAGTACCCACCTCCTAACACATTTGCAGAAGATTGCGACACCAAAGGACAGAGCATTCAAGACAAAGTGTTCAATCACATACAAATTTTGTACAACATATAAGGGAACTTATAACAGCAACTCCAAGTGTTCAAGCAGAAGATTGAAGACCTCCGAGAAGTTTAGTCGACGAGGACATCAACCGTTTAAGTGGGGGAGAGTGTTAGGGTCCTAGAATTTCAGGGATCAAAACTATAATTTTTCAACAGTAGAGTTTTTGAGAAATAATATTTGGATAAATTAGTATAAAATAAAAGTAAGTTAAGTGCCGTATCAGATATCTGTAATTCCTTTTAGATTATTTATTTAGGGGGTGTGTCATCTGAGACATATAGATGTCTCCTCTTGCCATAAGCCACATTGTTCCTAAAACTCTTTAGGGGGAGTGATTAGTTGGCCACCAGTAGGAGCTGGGCTCAATTGGCTACCGTAGGCCTACGGAGTTTCTGAGCTGTGCATTCACTTCTTGTACACTGCCCCCTGTCAACAAGGGAAATGAAAATTACTATAACAATTATGTCGATAATAATGTATAATACTATTTTACCCCTGAAATAAAATAAATGGCATGTTCATAAATTCTCATATTCAGTTCTTATCTCTTATGCCTATTGTGAGGCTTCTGTTTGATTACTGCATGTTAATTTCATTGTTCGCTTATATAATCTTGACTAATTAGGTTGTTCATGTTCACAAGTATCGGGTGATTTTTAAAACTGATTTAGGTTGAAAGTGTTCAAATCAAATGTTGCACGGTCCCAAATGAGTGTCAAAATGCGGATCCGTAATATACAGAAATTATTTTAATTTTTAATTTTCAATATTTTTTAATTTTTGAAAAATTAAAGTTAAAGTTATAATTTTTATTTTAAAATCAAGGTTTTCTAGCTTACAAAATTTAACAGGTATAATTTATAAATTAATTAGATATTTTTTTATTATTTTAAATATAATATCTAAATTTAATTATTTTATTTTTATTTAATTTTTTATAATATTTTCTAATTTATATTTTTCGTTATACTTTTATTATATTAGTAGTAAATTTATAGTTGAGATCTAAATCATTTTTTATTATATTTTATTTATTAGTAATGATTAATTAATGATTAACCAATAAAAAAATATATGGATTAGTTGAATTTAAAAAATTAAAGCTTTAGATTAAATTATAATCATAATCAAAATTATTTATCCACAATTATAATCATAATTTCTAAAATAGTCAGAACCAAAAAATTCCTATTACGTAAATTAAGAGTATTACAACCGTAACAAAATTTAAAAATTAAAAATTTTGAGTATAATTACAATTAAATATAAAATTTTATTCTGACTTTTATAATTAAACATGAAGTTTTGACCTTTCCTTTCTAATAAGCCGGCTTCAAATAAAAACTTGTCTGGTTGCCTAAGGATGACATTGTGGTTGAACAAACTCCCCCTAAGTTAGTTGCACTATTATGCATAGATCATATTTAAAAATAAATCTAAAGGTGAAAAGATTAGCATTATGTGTCAAGCACATTAATTGGAGTACGTGTTCCCCATTTACAATTCAAACTCAAAATTTGTGGTTTTAATAATTTCCTATCAAGCTTTTACCTAACCAATCACCCATCAAGCTACGTGAGCAGAATTGGTGGAAGTCTTCTGAAGGAAGCATGAAAATCAAGTGACAAAGATGTATTCTTACAACCAACCAACTTTAGTTTTTTCCATTATAACTTCTAATTTAACATGATGTATAGTATAATATATATGCACAAAATAATTGTCCTATTGGCACTTTAACATGGGCTCACAGCCTCCATTAGATTACAACTATTACATACCTGCCTCCCCTGTTATGCATCCTGTTGATGAACTCGCCTTTGCCTCATCCCTACATCAGCTTCTCCAGCATTTTGAATTAAACCACTGCCTATCAGGTTAGAATTTTGCAATTCTGAGGAAAGTGCCTCACTTTGCCTTTCTTCTCTATCTTCTCCGTAGTTATGAAGCCTACGACCGACGAGATAGCGATCGTCACGTATGGAGTTGTGAAGATTGGTGAACCAAATATGGAATCTTTTAGCACAGAAGCACAGTGCACTGAAGGAGAGACATCCCAACCATGCAAAACGGTAAACGGCGGAGTTTACTACTAATGGGTACCCAAGCACAGGAAACAACCCTCTTGCCAAGACATAAGGCACACACAGGGCAGTTAGCAGCTTCATTATTATGGGGAACACGATCTCTCGTAGGACCCAGAGGCCTTGTAGCCTTGAGAAACCATCTTCTCTCACCCTCTCAAATTTTACTCGCCAACTTTCATCCACAAGCGGCATCATGTGGTCCAACATAACCTGTTCAAGAACAAAAACACAACACTATATCAATTTTTTTAAAGAGAGAGAGGGAGAGATGAACCCTCTTCCATGGAGAATATTATCTTTTAATCTTTTCAACAACTGTACAAGCAAATCAAAATTAAAACAAGCAAATCAAAATTAAAACAAATATGAACAATGTGTATGCTGAAAATTCAGCATATTTTATATTTTTATACTGTTGTGTCCCTGCAGTAGCATATAAATACCAAAACAATCTCCACCTAGAGCAGCGTCCTTACAATTCATCATCTAAATGGTAGGAAAACAATAATGTTGTATCACAAATGTTCTACAGGATCAGCATATGGAATCTTGTGCACGTTGTTCCTATGCTACATTATTATAAGCTCAAACCAACTTTCTTTCTCTATTCAAAATTAATGGGTCTGATACTTACTGCATGTCAATAAAATCAATACAAGCTGTGCATATTCCAATGAAAATCAGAAAATAGCCAACATGCTATATGCTATCAACAGTTTCCTGTGAATAATAATTTTCTGCACATCAAACTTCACATTTGCATTCTAGAAGGGCAAATGAATGTGCAATTCTACGCTATTTCAATTGCCCAACCATTTCAATTTTATTGATTATAGCTATGGACTTCAATCTTGGTAACCATTCAGGCAAATTGAGCAGAGTTTGACAACATACATGGGGAGCTAAATAACAATCAGAATTCGCAAAATTTTTTTTAAAAAAATTGCTCATTTTTAGAATTACTTTACAATGATAATAGTACATTTTATTGTTTTCGTTTTCTTTTCCTTTCTTTTACAATCATTATTTTTTAGTAGTACTAAATATGAATTTTTATTTTATACTTATCAAGAGAGCAAATAAATTAACAAATATATTCTTCAACAATTGCTTATTATATGGGCTTCTTCCTGCATTACTGAACTTCTTCGAAAAATTGACCATAATTTTTACCATCAAATACCACAGCCCTAGTTTATAGAATTAAAAAGGTTGGCAAAAATTGAAAAGGTGGAGAAAATTCAACAATGACATTTTCTTTTTTTTTTTTTTATCATTTGGCTCATTCTAGAAAGCAAATTCCAGTGCAACAGCAATACTCTTTCAGGAGCCTGATACTTTCATAATAAGTCACCATTTCTTATCAAGTAAGGATCATTAGATGTTGTTCTTTTTTAAAAAAAATGTTATATGTTATTAAATAGCTAAGTTGGCTGTGGGCATTCACACAATATTTTGTTGAACTTATTAATCAAGCTAAAATACTCACCAGCCTGGTCCAGATCTTAAGAAAGATAAGTCCTAATGCCCAGTCCTGATACAGGAGGAACACTGGGCTTTCATCCACAGGCACACGCAGAGGCACAATCACTAGAAGCTCAAAGAGAAGCCCAATCAATACTGGAATGACAAAAATCTAGACCAAAACAACAATGAGGAGAAAGTTAGGAAGTTGCTGCAACAAGAAATGACAAGTAGGATTAACAAATAGAGACCTACAAAAGAAATAATAAACATAATGACTCATACCCATATTGCCAGTAGTGCAGAGCTCTTGAGAACAATGCCACACCACTTCCAGATTTGGCTAAGCAAAACAGTCGCCCTATTTGTTCTAACATGCTCAGTGGAATATCTGGCTCCAGCTAATGCAGTCCAAATGACATAGCTTCCAATTATGAAGGCATAAAGATCTAGAGAAAGATATAAAACAAAAATTAATCATCACTTTCTAATCTCGCATGCTGCTTAAGAAGCACTAGACAAATTAACCTTACCATTGCACTTGATGCCATGAGTTATTGGGAGAAGAGGGATGGCATTGAAAAGGGCACGCCCAAGTGATATTGGTACAACTATCAAGGCAGAGTTGAAGATAAGGAGAGTCATCCAAGCTACAACCAGCAAGAGGACAATGCGAAGAACAAAGCTGCACCTGCTAAAACACCAATTCTAGAATATTAGGTGGAAAGTACAGTCTTGAAGCAGTAACAATAACTAAGAGCAGCAACTAACTAATAAATAAAAATGAATAACAACAAAATATAATTTCAACCGACAATGATAAATAATAACATCATGCAAAGTCGTCTCCTCTTTCCAAGTTCATATCTTTTTTGTACTAAAAGAAATATAGGAGTTGGAGAAGCATCATTTTATAAACTTTGCAATAAATTATCATGAAGAGTAAAACCAACATAATAAAATCACCAGATATAAAATGTTTAAGATTAATAAAACTGGAATCTAATATAAAACAAAATATTACAAGAACATTTCATATCTTTCGTAATTGTGTTTAAGATTTAACTTCAAAAATCATCTTTATGTTAGCCATCCTACCAGCTGGCATAAAGACAATAAATGCTCTATGATGAAAAAGTTCTTGTCACAAGGAAAATTCTATGGAACTGTGATTAGACCAGTTGCTGTGGCAGTCGATGTGCGTCAAAAGCCAGCAAGTTCATAAAATGAGAAATGCTGAATTTGAATAAGAATATTAATGCATATATGTGGACATAACAGAATTAACCAAAAAAAAAACTTATTACATTCAGGAAGAAGGTGGAGGCAGTATACATTAAAGACAAATTGGATGAAGAGCTGATATGCTTTCTCCTTGCCCAATGTATACTTATAAATGCTCCAAAGCAAAAAGCAGGATTTTAAGTAGTAAAAGGAAGGGGAAAAAATGCCTAAAAACTAAAATGCCATGCATTGAAGTGACAAGAGAGAGTTTAAATATCTCAACCTTTACAAGAAAGCATGACCTACACAAAGTTGAATGGCAGAGAAAAATAGATATGGAAGTTCTAACTAAATTGAAACTGAGAGATGAATTCAATTGAATTGAACAATACATGCTGATAGTAGGACGTGGGGATTGGGGATATAGAAGAGTGAGCAACAATTAGGCAGTGGCATTGAAAAGATTCCAAGGATCGCTAGGATTTTAGACTTCCTTCTTCCATCTTCAGCTAAAAGGTGGACTAGAAAGCTATTGATGAAACAGAATCTAATAAACATTACTGTTATGATAAAAGGTGCTATTAATGAATAATGCTTTGCCCTACCACCCACCCTCCAACCGTGGACACACACAAATTTTTTATAAAAAAAAAAAAGGGAAAAATAGATAATGATGTAATTCAGAGCAAGAACTGAAAAGGTTAATAAGTTATACATACTCTGAATCAGATTGTTCATCACTTTCGTGCTCAGCTGCATTAGAGCTTCCTCTGTCAAGAAGACTTCTGTTAGAATCATCAGCAGCTGCAAGTGCCACCAAAGCACGATCCTGTGCACCTGGTTGTATTGCTGGAAGTCTGTCCTGTCTTCCTGGCTCTTGATTTACATTCTCCTGGCCGCCATTGTCTTCAGGTTTGGGCAATAAATAATCTGTTAAACCAAGTGCCCAGCCAACTGCTGTAAACCAATAGCGGAGAAGGGATTTGATTGTGGTCCGCAACTTAAAATGCTCAATGGCAAATGGAATGCAGATTTGGAAAAGAAGCATGTCAGCTGGTATTTCAGTAAATGGATCAGACACCCTGAGAGAAATGTATATCCATACCATACAACAGAGGTCAGAAAAAAAAGGTAATCAATTATCATAAGAATCGCAGAAGTATAAGGTCAATACTTACGATATGTCAAGAGGGAAAATGGAGGGCGCCATCCTCATTGCTAGTTTGACTGGTAAAAATACCAGCATCACAATTAAACTTCCATAAACAGCAACAGACAGCAATACCCTGCGAGCATGCTTGTGCACAGGATCATCAATTAAATCACGGAATGGATTATAGTTTGGATCAGCTGGATCTCGAAGAAAATACAGAACCCCCTTGCGTAAAACCTACAGAGCACGGACAGAAAGGAAAAGATAAAATATTAAATTATTTGCATTACAATTTAAAGGAATTTCCATTATGGTAAGATAGCTAAGAAAGATACCCCTCGAAGAAGACTAACAAAGATGCTTATCTGTAGCATGTATACGATTCCCACAACCCAATGAACCAGTGAGCTTGCTAAAGGAGAAACTGAGAAGAACTGAAGTCTTTGAGCCATAGACTTCCCAAACATTCTTATAGTACAAACATCCAGCCACCATCCACACATCAAAGGAAATACACCAAGTTCAATAACCAGAAGGAAGGCAACCTTAATCATAGTCATCAAATGCCTCATTGCCGCCAAGAACTGCCTGAAAAGAGATGGAATTGTTTCTGCTATAGAAGCAATGCCATAAAATCTCCCCAAGGTCAAAGGCTCACCCTTTGTGTATCGAATCAAAGCAATAATACCAAGGTAGAAGAAGACCAAAGAGAATATAAACATATATCCAATAGCAAGAGTTGTAACATCAGAAAGCCTTGATGTGCCAATATTTGCCTCTTTTAAGAGATCTGCTGACAGTGGAGTGCTTATATTCTTTGAGACTTCATTTAGTCCACTAGCATTTACTTTTAATGCATCTGCAACCTGACCAAGAAGTCCACCATCTTGACCTTCAGATGTCAAATTTGTAACAGCATTCAATGCACTCTTCATTGTCCAATTTGCTATGGAAAGCTCGGAATCTATGACCGGCGTAACTGCAGACAATAAAGGACCACTTGCCGAAGAGAAAAGCCATGATACATAATGGAGTATAATCCGTCCCAATGAAAAGGGCACAAAAATAACAACACCAAGGAATATCATATTACTAGCCAGAACCTGCAGATTAATAAAGCAACAATGAAAGAACTCTCAAACAGATGTAAGCAGAAGTCTCAATTTTATTAATCCTTTCACATCAATGGACCAAAAACAAAAATAGCCAAAGAAGCCACACACCACACCCAAAAAAGGGGGAAAAAACACAGAGAGGGGAAGAACATAAATTAATAGCATCTAGTTCTCTGTAAAATGGACCAGACCAGAAGGACAAGTCAATGGTTTAGTCCAGTCCAACTTGGTTTTTTTTTTAAGGAAAAACCAAAACTTAAAAAATTTAAGAATTAAGATTAATATTTTTTAAATGTTTTAAGTCAACAATGTCATTTACCAAGTCAAATTGATGTCAAAGTGGTTGGAGATGGAAATGATCAACCATCCAGTTGAAAAAAACAGGTAGCAAAGGGAAATGCGTTGGACATAACTATAATAAAAAAAAAGATCAAATGAAGAGAGTGCATGTACAGTCCAACGCTGAAAAAGAAGGGAAAAAGAAAAAGCACGGCACCATAAGATTACGCAGATATAAATAATGATATAAATGAAGGTCAAATGCCTAAAATGTTACCAAAATTATTGACAAAACAGATATCTGATAAAATTTTCAAAATTATACCACAAGAATTCCAGCAAAAGATAACAGGAAAGAAATTAGACTTGCCGTAAATGCATTTTCAACTAAATGGAATACAGGACCCTGCATGCCAACAAGCTCATCGAAAGGTACATCCTCTGCACCATCACCATCATCTAAACCATCAAATATCTGTTCAACATGGGCCTCAAGACGAGCTGCCTGCATCTCCCACCGAGCAGCTACATTTTCAGCATTTCTTCGGATTATTTGACCAGCCCCTGCAATTCCTTGTCCTCCACCAGCATCATCAGCATTTAATTCACCAGCAAAATTTCTATTAGCTTGTCCTGGTGGCCGTCTTGCTCCACGAGCACCATTTCTGTCACCTTCGTCTTCTCTCTCGGCATCCTGACCTCCGATCTCCCTTAAATGCCTAAAGTAATCTCTTAATGAAGTGGCCCCAAGAAATATGAAAACAATGCTGGCAGAAAGTAGGAAGCCATGCAGACAATCAGTAAGAATAACTGTAGTAGAGATATGACTTAAAAATAATCTCTGGGCTTCACCAAAACTCCTCACAAAAGCCAAACGCCATATCCAGAAAGTTATGAAGGGTATAATGAGGAGCCAAACAGAAAGTACAAAACTAAGGCGCAAAAAGAATTGCAAAACATGACAAGTCTTCATTGCCATTCCAATTACAAACTCCTGAAAAGGAAGCCTTGATGGGGCATTCTCAGCATAAACAGGAGAGAACGAGAATGCATGCTTGCAAACCTGAAAAGGAAAGAAAATACCATAAACTTTATATAAATATATTAGTAAATAATGTTAAGCACAACTGAAAAAGTTCAAAGCACCCCAATGCTATAAACTGCAACTCAATAGATAAATATGACTGCCTCATATTTCATAATTAAAAGTAAAAATAAAAAAGAAAAGAAGAACCCAATTACTGACATAAAAGCAACAAGATTATTTCTTTGTCTGCACCAGTATCTTTCCTTATACAACATAGTACAAATAAAAACCCGTAAAAACACTGGACAAAACCCTGGGTTTCACATTTCCGGTCCACCTGCTGCTTTCTTCAACATTAGAATAGGAGCAGCTTCATTTGGCTTCAATAATTCATTTCATCCCTTTTATTAACAAAAGTCATGCACTTCATCTGTTCTATTAAAACTGTCATCCCAAAAATATGAACTTGAACTTTGAAATTGCTGTGAAGGTAGAAGAGCATGTACAACACATCTTTTCGCACCTACCACATTATCCTATCTTAGTTACAACGGACCTTGATACAATCGAAATTCTCCCCAAGTACAAAACAGCCTAGTTAAAGGAGGAGAACACAAAACAATGTCTAAATCCCTAATTAAATCTTGTTCTTACAACACTAACCAATTCACAGCATCATTTCCAGTAAAAGTCGTAAAATCTCCAAATAAACAAATCCAGAATATTCGATTCATAGTAAAGAAAGTGAAGTTACCTCGCATTGACGAGCGTTGCTGTGATTAAGCCACTGCAGAAGACAGTCCTGATGCACAAACTTGATACTTCCGCTACACGCGCAAGGATAACGTAAAGGATTCTCCGCCTCTCCCGGGTTCCTACAGATGCGGCATACATCCTCCTCCTCCTCATCGTCCTCGTACGACCTCGACGCCGACACCGCTGCAGGCGCCGAGGAAGCTCCATTACTCTCCTCCTTTTCAATCAAATCGCGATTCGATGCTGTAGAACTCGAGGAAGACGAGGATGGAGACGACGGCCCCATGGTGTCGTTAGAATATCGTTGATTGGGGGGTGGTGGCGCCGCCGCAGAGGAGATCTCCATGAGGAAAGAGGATGGCGAGTCAGGGATGGGATTGGCTCGGCGAGTTCAGGGAACGAATTGGGAATTTGAAGACGGAAGTAGCGGAGTGAAACGCGTTAAGGATTTTGTTTGTCTTTGTTCTTTGTGTTTTTTCTTTTTTTTTTTGGAGTTTGCGCACATGGGCCCGCGGGCGTATAAGGTTTTATTGGGACAGTTGGCTTCTTGTGATGATAACGAGGCGGTCGGTTTCAGCGGGGACGATGGACGATGTGAATATTTTCTACTGGTGCTTTACAGTGAATATATTTTTCCCAATAAAAATATAATATATAATTAAAATTATAGTCTGTTTTAAAAAGAATGGATTTAAATGCGATCAGGGTTCTTTCTTTGCAGGAAATAATTTACATTTAAAAAATATATTTTATAAAAAATATTTTTTATTTAAATAACTTATTTTTATTTATTTTTTTAATTATTTTAAAATTATTATTTTATATTTTTAATTATAATAATATATAAATTAAATATTAGAACTTTATTTTATTTTATTTTTTAAAAAATTTTAAATATTTTTTTAGTATTTAATAAAAATTAATATATTTAAAATAGATATAATAAAAAAGTTATATTTTTTAATATATAAAATAATAAAATGAATAAAAATGATGAAATGATGGAAATATGATTTAATTTTAATTTAAAAAATAAAATTTATATAAAAGTATTAATAAAAATTTTAAAAAATAGGAAAAATAATTTTTTTAAAAGAGAAAATTATTTTTCAAAAAATAATTAATTTTTTTAATTAAAAAATATTTTTTATTAGTTAAATTTTTTGAAACACTATAAAAAGTATAAAATATTTTTTAAAAAGAATATTTTTTGTGAAATAAATAGTTTTAATTTTATATTTTTTTTAAAAAAATTTGTAAAATAAACAGAGTTTAAATTTTATTTTTAAAAAAGTCGAATAAATTTAATTTTTTAAATAAATATTATTTTTTAAAAATTTAAATAAATTTAATTTAATATACAATAGAATATTATTTTAATTGTAAAATATTTTTTATAATAAAATATTATCTTTTATTAAAAAAAATTTTAATTTTTATGTTAATTAAAATACTACATTTTAATATTTTAAAAGATGGTTGGATAGAAAAAATTATAATTTTAACGTTTAATATGATTATACCTAAAATTTTCAATTTTATAATTTTATGTATAATATGACTGTAGCTGAAATTTTTAATTTTAGATTACAAAATCTCACCTTCTAAATTTATTATAATTATAATTAAAACTTTAGATTATAAAATTTCACCTTCTAAATTTATTATAATTATAATTAAAACTTTAGATTATAAAATTTCACCTTCTAAATTTATTATAATTATAATTAATTTATTAAATAATTTATTAAAACAAATAAAAAAATTTAAAAATTCACATTTAATCACAATTATAATAATAATTTTTAATATTATATTTAAATTTTTTAATTTTTTATAATTATAGTTAATTCTTAAAATAATTTTGATTAATTTTAAAAAGGTAAATAAATAACAAATAATATGGCATTGAAATTAATTTAAAATTAATTAAAATTATTTTAAGAATCGTTTATAATTATAAAAAAATTAAAAAATTTAAATATAATATAGAAAATGTGGCTATAATTGTGATTAAACCCAAAGGTTTTTTCGCTGAATTTAATAAATTATTTTAAAAATTGATTATAATTCCAACAAATTTTAAAAGTTGAGATTGTCTTTCAAAATTGAAAAACTATAGTTATAATTCTGATTAAACGTAAAGCTTTTTTTAACCACTAGTTATATTTTAAAATTTAAAAAAAATAATACTCCCTTATTTCTATAATTTTTATTTACTTTTTATTTTATATTAAAATTATTAAATTAATTATTATAATCCTTAATAATTATCTTATTTTTAAAATAAATTCTTATTAATTATCAAAATATTTTTTAATATTTAATAAAATTTAATATATTTAAAATATGTATAATTGAAAAATTAATTAAAAAATTATTTTTAAAAAAATTAAAATGGATAAAAATTATAGAATGAAGAGAGTATTTTATTATTAAAAATATTATTATATTATATTAGAACTTATTTAATTTTTAAGTGAAAGTATAGGAATTTAATTTAGTAAAAAAAATTAAATTAGACTTATTTAATTCTAAATAAAAGTAATTTATTTTCTGAAAAGGAATCATCTGTATAAAAATTATTTTTTGCAATAGAAAATATTTTTTAATAAAATAATTTATTTTGCAATGCTAGTTTGATTTAAAAAAATAAGAAATATTAATAAATTTATATATAATGATATTAGTAATATTTTTAAAATTTAAAAAATGATTTAAATGATTTAATTTTTTTATTACATAAATATTTTCTACTAATTAATTGCTCTAAATATTTTAAAATTATAAATACAGAAAATATTTTTCTATATTTAAAATAATAAATCATATTTGACAGGAGTATATATGTGTTAATACAGTTAAAAAAATTACTTAGTAATATTAGTAGAAAATTTTATAATGCTAAATCCTTACAATTCGTTAAAGTAATTTTTTTAGATTGAAGATAAGATATTTAATTAAATCCCAAATAGGAGAATGAAAAAATATAAATTATATTTAACCATCAAATTATATATAAAAAAATCTAGCTCTTTATTTAATATGATTTATTTTTAAAAAATTAAATAAATTTTTGTAAAATTATGCAAGTTTTTATTTATTTAAAAATGAAATTTTATAAATTAAATCAGAAATAAAATATTCTATTTAAAAAAGAAAATTAATAAAAATGCGATTTTCTTATAAAATATTTCTTTTACACAACGGGTCAAAACTTTCTTTGCTAGAAAACGGACAGTGGAATATCTAGCTCATCTAATAAAGTTAAAACCAATAAGATTGAATAAAGCAGTCAAAGAACAAACGTTCTGAATTAAACTTTTGATTACGTAAGGAGAAACCGAGCCTTGAGAGGCTTTAATGACTGGCTGACTAGACCCATCAATAAAAAATTTTGACTACAACATTTCCATGGTAAAATTTCGTTGTCTATCTAAAAAAATTATTATATAAAATTATTATTATTATATATATATACATATAGCAGTTAGATATCTGCACAACAACTATTTACCATTAATAACTAAAAGCAAGTCCCTTTACTTATTCCCTCGTCAACTTTTCTCTACTCCGTTTGGGTAGAGGAGCCCCATTTCTTCCTGTCCGAAAAGTGGATTCTCTCTCCACTTTCGGATGATGTTTTGAATTTATTTTTATTTACTTTTTTTTAATCGATAAAATTGTATAAAATGAAATAGGTATTTTTTTTTTTTATCGTATTCCTTAGTTATCTATTTGATTGCATGTAAGTGTGTTTTTACCTATATCGATGATGGCTCATTTTTTTCACTTGATCCGATAATTATTTGATGGTGATGATTCATGGAGATAAATATTGAAAGACACGAATGGATTGCCGAATAGTATTTTACCTTCCCCTTTTGTCGGTACTTATATCGATTTGATGATGACTTGATTGGATTCTAGGGTAACATCTTTAGAGTTTTATTTACTTGTTATTGGTCCTTCTTCGATCTGGTAGTCCTTGCTTGCTACGAGCTAGATTATTTTTTTATAAGGTTGCATGTGTAACGATCCGGGGACTGGACCGCTACCTGCGCTAGGGTTTAGATCGATTTAAGATCGCCGAAACCCGTAGCAAGTCAATTATATATCCTAATACACCTAATAAAATCCCATACATTATCACATGAAAACATAAATATAAACATAAACATTCCATGAACCAATACTCAACCTGTATATATATCAAAATTGAAAATATAAAACTCATACTAGAGCACTCATCAAATGCTCCAGTATGGTAAACATCACATGCTTCAAGTTTTATTCGAACATAACTCATAATTAAAACTTTTACATAAGGATCATACTAACAGGGATTACAAGAACAAACATTAAGGCAAAGCACAATTCTAAAACCATAAAATATAACATGTCCACATCTATACTATTACAAAAGGCTATACCAGCAACTCAGCCGACTTCCCCGAGCTAACTCTGACCCTGCAAACCTGGGGTTAGGGGAAATGGATAAACTACAAGAGTCTAGTGAGCAAAACATAAAAATAATTCAATAAACATATAATCGAATGAAATGCTTCACAACAAACAATTCACATCAAGATGGATTTGTCACCAGTAATTCTCTACAAATTCCAATAGTGTCAGGCCCATGACGGGTGCTCCTCGAGACTTCCTCTTAAACATAACATAACATAATAAATCCATAGTGTCAGGGGCTTAGAACGGGCCTCGACCTGGACTTTCTCTTACATATTGCTAGGGGTGTAGAATGGGTCTCAACCTGGACTTCTGTATACATCATAACACATCATACTCGAGGGCTATTCTCCAAAAAAATTGAAGCACAAAACAACAAGAACATCAAGAATAGAGAAAAGGCTTACCTCTGCTCGAAGATGGAGAAAACTCTCTCGATTTTCGGGCTAGAGGCCTTTTATAGTTGGCTGGAGGAACCACCTTCGGCAGTCGAACCTTTAAAACCCCTTTTTTAAAAAAAAAAAGATTCAAATTCATTTTTATGAAAACCCTATTTTACCCTTCTAAACATTCCGGCTTCGAGATTCCGGATTTCGATGGAGATTTCCATCAGAAAGCGAAAATTTCGACGCCGGAGTTTAGCCGGGTGTTACATTCTTCCCCCCTTAAGAACATTCGTCCTCAAATGTTCAACAAAGCCAACAAACACAACATATATATTAAAAGACACAAGAAAACAACATATAACGCTTACTTCAAAAGAGATAGGGGTACTGCTGAAGTATCGATTCTCGAGTCTCCCAGGTGTACTCTTCTGTATTGTGGTGATTCCAAAGAACTTTCACCATCGTAATTTCCTTGTTCCTCAACTTTTTGATCAACTTGTCTATGATCTGAACTAGCTACTCGACATAGGTGAGATCTCCTAGGATCTCCATATCAGGTTCACTAAGAACCTTGCCCGGATCCGACACAAATTTCTGTAACATAGAAACATGAAAAACCGGATGGATCAGCTCCATAGAAGCAGGTAAATCTAACTTGTAAGATACATTCCCAATCCTTTGCAGGATTTCAAAGGGCCCGATGTACCTTAGAGCTAGAGCTAGTTTACCTTTCTTTCTAAAACAAATCACTTCCTTCATAGGAGACACCTTAAGTAATACTATATCCCCCCTCCTGAAAAACAACTTGCTTTTTACGAATATCTGCATAGCTCTTCTGTCTACTCACGGCCATTCTGAGTCTCTCTCTAATGATAGGCACTACCCTGTTTGTAAGGACCCAGAAACCGGACCGCTACCGGCGCTAGGATCCAGATCGGCTTAAGGCCGCCGGGACCCGTAGCAAGCCTAACATACATCCTGTTGCCTGGTAAAATCCCGTACATGATCAAACATAAACATAAAAACTTAAACATCTGATGTATACACCGAGCTTGACCTGTATGCTACATAACTTTAAACATAAAAGAACCACATACTAGAGCCCTCATCAAACACTTTAGCTGGGTCAACATTACATACATCAAGCTTGGATCACATCCGATGAACCAAAACCTAAGCTGTGCATGCATCAAAACCATAAACATAAAACCTCCACTGGAGTCCTCATCAAGTACTCTAGCGTGGTAAACATCACATGCCACAAGTTTGGTTCATCCACAACTCAACACTAAAACATTACATACATCATGTACTAAAAAGGGACTAACCAAGCCTTAGGGCCAAGCACAATACTAATCCATAAACATAATTCTACTTCACGTTACATTACATCACATTATCTTACAATACATTATATCAATTTACTTTACATGTCCACACTAAAGCACTAATCTATTACATAAGCAATAACCTTTACCCTTGACGTCTTCCTGGACTACTTCTGACCTGCAAACCTAGGGGTTAGGGGAAAGGGATGAGCTAAAAAGCCTAGTGAGCAGAACAATAAACAATTTAATAAATCATATGCTATCATGGAATGCGTTACAGCACAAACATTTCACATAACGGATAGACATAACCACCAAAACTCCCTCTGTCTGTAACATATCATGGTGCCCAGCCCTCAAGGGGCTCCTCAGGACTTCATTATGCCCGGCCCTTCGGGCTCCTCAGGACTTCATTAACATATCATATCTAGGGCTATTGGGGTCGCCTTGGTCCATCCACATCAACAATAAATTATGCAATGCAACATATTCGTGATTTCTAATGCAAGCAACCTACTACATATACATTGTATTCATGATGCGTGAAACATGCTTAAAACATTTGAGTTAGTTCTACTCACCTCTGGCAGACACTGGACTGACTCTGCAACAGCTAGCACTGCTGGCCTCCTCGATCCCTCGGCTCCAATCCTACACAAGTGGACTCGAATGAGGTGCCAAACACACTCTAAACAACTCATAAACAACTCCCCAAAAACCCCCCCTAAAACATCCTCAAAACATGCATAGAAAATACCCAAGAAAGGGCTGGATAGGGCACTTTCGGCGGCACCTTCGGCTGCACCTTCGGCTGCCGAATGTCCCGTCTAGAGCCGAAAGCCATGCAGGTTCGGGGGCACTTTCGGCGGCCAAAAGTCCTTTCGGCGGCCAAAAGTCCTTCCAGAGCCGAAAGTCTGGTACCTTCGGCGGCCGAAGCCTCACACAGATCCGAAAGTCCTGGCCTTCGGGGGCACGTTAGGCAGCCAAAGTTGCCTTCCATGCAGGTTTCGGTGGCCGAACATACCTTCAGCGGCCGAACCTGGTCCCCTCTGAACAGCAGGTCCGAATCTGTAACAAGCAAAACCAAACTCCAAACCACCCAAAACCTCACATGCTCTCTCCCAAACATGCAAACACACTCCCACAAGCATATAGGGGCATAAACTAACTCAAACCCCAACACAAACATCACATAAACATACATTGGGCATAAAACCTGTAATACCCGGCTAGACTCCGGTATCAGAATTCCTACCGTTCGGTGGAATCTCGAATGTCGGAAACCTCTAGAAGGGTAAAACCATGTTTTTGTAAAATGTTTTAAAGTATTTTATGATTTTAAGTAAGAAAGAAATTGAGTTTTGAATGAAAAAGACCAAGGAGACATTTCCAGGTTCGGCCGCCGAACCTCAGGTTCGGCCACCGAACATGGGATGGTTGATAGAGCATATTTTAGTCCATTTTATCATTATGTTCTTGATGTTTATTTACATCTTTTCTGCTTAATTTTGTGGTTTTAATTATGTTTTGCAGATATTAGGTGTAAAGAGACAATCTGGAGAAAATGCTCTTAAAACTGCTAAAAAGTGTCATATATGGAAAGTGCCAAAAAAGGAAAGTTTCCAAATAAGGAAAGTTTTCAGAAAAGGAAAGTTTTCAAATGAGGAAAGTGCAGAAGCAAAAGCAAACAAGGAAAGCTCAGTCAGAAGATTATTTGAAATTCAAATCGCAAATCTTTCTTTCCTTGTTCAAAGATGTGCACACACTGCAGCAGTCATATCTTCCTATTTAGGAAGCAAGATCTCATGAAGACACACTTGCCTCTTCTGCGTTCAGCATTCAAAATTCAAACAAAGGCTCCACCTAAAAAGGAAAGACTGGACAGATATCTTTCCCCTTCTGCACATTAATGACTGCATTCTCCTGCCTCTTCTGCAATCCATGCGCGCGCCACCTCCTTCCATCCGGTGAGCTTGCAGTGCGATTCTTTCCTCTTTTGCAACAACTTGGGCAGCAAGTTGCACATGGGCAGCATCTTGGGCAGCCTCTACACTAATTAGGAAGCAAGGTCAGCATCTAAACTTATTTAGGAAGCACAATCTGCGCCTCCTTCCCTTTCTGAGTCCAAACCGCGCGCACCAACTTCCTCCCACAGTGCATTTTCGCGCAGCCTTCCTTCTAAAGCCGAAAAGCGCGATTCTTTCCTTTTCAGACACAACTTGGGTAGAAAATACCTCTTGGGCAGTAAGTATGACCTAGGGCAATACTTTTCAACTATAAAAAGCCACATAAGGAGCCTCTACAGGACCCTTAAGCTCTCCTTAGGAGACACCTACGAAATTCACATCTCTTCTTCTACCTTTCTTCTTTTCTTTTATTTTTAGTTTTGTTTCAGCCATGAGAGGCTGAAATCTTTTATTCTAGTTGAAGATTAGGTGATACTTTGGTTGCTTTATGGATTGGGAGACTTGATCAAACATTGTTTAACTTTTGGTTGTTCAATATTTATGCAATTTCATGCTTGATTTTAATATTGCTTTGTTGTTTAGATCTACGTTGATTCTTGATTGCAAAGTAATAATATGTTAGTTTGGATGATTTAAGTCCGTAATTGCTTAGATTATTCTTACATAAGAACACCTGGGATAAAATCCAAGGAAATTGTATGATCTAGCGTTATCTCCATACGTTTGGATAGCTAGGATTGGATCTCTCTATTTCTTAATGCAATTGACAATTGTTTTGATGCCTAAGACCCAAGGACATTCCTTGGCAATTTGTTAATTAGTAATTAATTAGAGGACGTTCCCTAATTGGTTTAATCATAAGGAGAGATAATGGTGGTGAGAAGCGTCTTCCATCTCCATAACTAATCTATTGAATCAACCCAAAGGAAACTAAGTGTCAATGATCAATCCCAACAACTAAAGTGGATCCAATTCTTCAACTAGATCTTTCTTATTATTCATTTCTCTTTATTTTTATTATTTGCCTTATTTTTATTGCTTTCAGTTTTAGATTAATTAAATCAATCTCAAAACCCCCCATTTTACTTACAGTTTAGTTGGTTTCAGTTTTATCTCGTTTTAGTTTATTTTGCTTTCCGTTTATTTCTCTTTCAGTTTTATCTCCTTTCAGTTTTATCTCATTTCAGTTTTAGTTTATCTCGTTTTCAGTTTTATCTCGTTTCAGTTTTATCTTATTTCAGTTTTATCTCGTTTCAGTTTTATCTCGTTTCAGTTTATCTCGTTTTCAGTTTTCTTCTTTTGCAGTTTATTTTTGTTTCAGTTTATTTTATTGGTCTTGATAAGGAAAATAGGTAAGTCTTCAATTCCCTGTGGATTCGATCCTTTCACCACTATCTGCAGTTGTAAATTGTTGATAACCAGAAAGGTTATTTTTGACCGGCTTCGACAACCGCGAGTCAACGGTTTAGGGGGGCATGTTAGGCTTCTGAAAGTTTCAAAGGTTCGGCCGCTGAACTTGCATGATTTTTGGAGGCACCTTAGGCTGCCGAAAGGTGGTCTGGCAGCCCCTATATAAGGGCTCCATGGCCGAAACGGGCGAGTTTTCTCCCCATTTTCGGCCACGGTGAATTCCTGCTCTCCCACGGTCGATCTTTGATATTTTTCCTCCGATCTTTCATGTTTTAACAAGTTTTATCTTGGTTTGAAGATTTTTGAGCAAAGGAGCTAGTTTTGGAGCTTGGAGACCAAAGAGTTGAGATCTCTCCTATCTCCGAGCTAGGATCGTCTCTCCTCTCGTTCTTCAAGAGGTAAGAGTAGATCCATAGTTCATTTCATGTTTTAAGCAAGTTTTATGAAGTTTCTTGGGGTAGAAATGAATGTGTAGGTTTATGATGAGTTTTTTGTTAAATGTGTGTTTATGAGCAATGTATGTTGAATAGTGCATGCACAGGTTGAGTTTGGTGATTGAATGAAAAGAAAAGTTTAAAATTTTTATGTATGTTGTTGATCATGTATGGGATTAAACAGGTTTTCAGGATGAATGTTTGGCTTGCTACGGGTCCCGGCGGCCTTAAACCGATCTGGATCCTAGCGCCGATAGCGGTCCGGTTTCCGGGTCGTTACAAAACCTACATAAACCCTAACATGCATATCTACCCATACTCAAGCATTAAAACTTCCTTAAACTTACTTAAAACTCATTAGAAACATAAAAGGTGGCAAGGATCTACACTTACCTCTTGAAGATCGAGGGTTGGTGCGATCCTAACTTGGAGATGGGAGGAAACAAACTCCTTGGGTCTCCAAGCTCCCAAAACTTAATTTAAGCTTAAAAACTTCAAAACCCAAAAGGAAACTCATAAAAACGTGAAGAATTTGAAGAAAGAACATGAAATCAACCTAAGGAGGACATGAACACACCTGAGCTCGAGAATGGGGAGAAAACTCGCCCATTTTCGGTCTGAGGGCCTTTTATAGGTGGCCGGCTAAACCTCCTTCGGCGGCCAAAGCTGCTGCCAAAACTTCACCCCGTTCGGCGGCCGAAAGGAAGCCACCTTCGGAAGTCTAACGTGCCTCCTAAACTATCCCATGTTCGGCGGCCGAACCTGGTTTCTGCCCTCTAAGCCTTCGGAGGCCTAAAGCACTCCCGAAACAGCCCCATGTTCGGCGGCAGATCTTGAGGTTCGGCGGCCGAACCTGGGTCCTTCCTCCTTAGCCTATTCTTTTCAAAACTCATTTCTTTACCATAAAATCAAGTAAAAACATTTTAGAAACACATTTTACCCCTCTAGAAGACTCTGGCATCTTCAGAATTTCAGATTCCAACGGGAATTCCGCCGGAAGGTAGGGATTCCGATGCCGGAATCTAGCCGGGTATTACACTGTTGGTGATCTCTACTAATTCTAGCCCTGCTAAAACTCTTTCTCCTACTCCTTTCCAACAGACAGGTGACCTGCACTTCCTCCCATATGAAGCTTCATAAGGAGCCATCCCTATGCTAGCATGGTAACTGTTATTGTAGGCAAACTCTACCAATGGTAGATGTTGCCTCCAAGAACCACTAAAGTCTAGCACACACATCCTTAGCATGTCTTCTATAGTTTGGATGGTCCTCTTCGACTGTCCGTCAGTCTGTGGATGGAAAGCAGTGCTAAAGTCTATACTTGTGCCCATAGCATTTTGTAGACTCCGCCAAAACCTAAAGGTAAACTGGGGTCCTCTATCCGATACTATAGAAACTGGAGCCCCATGCAGCTTAATAATTTCTTCCACATAGAGTTGCATCAATTTGTCCACAGAGTAACCGCTCCTGACAGGAATAAAGTGAGCAGATTTGGTCAATCTGTCCATTATTACCCATATAGAGTCATGCCTGTTGGACGTTGCTAGTAATCCCACCACAAAATCCATCGCCATGTGTTCCTATTTCTACTTTGGAATCGGTAGTGGGTTGAGCATCCCAACTGGCTTCTAGTGTTCTAACTTCACCCTCTGACATACCTCATAAACGGACACAAATTGAGCCATTTCTCTCTTCATCAAAGGCCACCAATACACTCTTTTCAAATCCTGATACATTTTGGTGGCTCCCGGGTGGATACTGTACCTGTCATTATGAGCCTCTCTCATAATTTCTCCTTTCAAGCTTATATCATCTGGTACACATAATGTAACGACCCGAAAATCGGACCGCTACCGGCGCTAGGATCCGGGTCGGCTTAAGGCCGCCAAGACCCGTAGCAAGCCTGACATTCATCCTGAAAACCTGTTTAATCCCATACATGATCAACAACATACATAAAAATTTAAAACTTTTCCTTCAAACATCCAACTCAACCTGAACATACATGTACATAGTCATGATCATAATCGTGATCCCTCTGTGGGATCTCATCAATGCCCCAACAGGCGATACAACATGAGATGAGTTGGCTTTCATGAACATTATAAAACATTTTTGATCATGTAATAAAAGGGATACCTCATACACAATGTCAAGCACAATCTCTAAACCTCAATATCATTACATGACTGAAACTGTACTTTTACATAACATTAATACATTTATCATGTCCACACTATCTATTACATATACCAGACTTCATTACTCTTATGGATCTCCTGGTCTACCCTGTACCTGCAATCCTGGGGAAAATGGGAGAGGGATGAGCTACTAGAGCCCAGTGAGCAGAATAATAAAAACATTTAAATCATATGGATCATGGAATGCATCACATCACAGCTAATCACGTCAAGGATGAATTTGTCACCAATAGCCCTCTACATGGTCCAACTGTGCCAGAACGTAGAATGGGTTCTGGTCTTTCCCTTACATAACATATCATAACATAACAGTGTCCAACTGTGCCAGAACGTAGAATGGGTCCTGGTCTTTCCCTTACATGGTGCCAGCGAACGTAGAATGGGTCCCACTGGTCTTACTTTCCGTACCGTACATATCACATCGTCATATCATAGATCGAGGGCTATGGATCATCCAACATTCATCCACATCAACATAAAAATATGCAATGCAACATATTCGTGAATTCTAATGCAAGCAACCTAATTCATCACATGGCATTCATGATGCGTGGAACATGCTGAAAAGTTCATTCTTTGCTTTAAAACATAATAAGTTATTCCACTCACCTCTGGATAGCTCTGACCAGACACTGGGGCAACAGACTCACTGCTGGGGTCCTCGGTTCCTCGGGTCCGAACCTACACAGGTGGACTCAAATGAGGGACCAAACATACCTGAACATAACTCTAAACTATTCCCCAAAAACCCCCTAAAGCATCATGAAACAATCATAGAAAAACATGCAAGAAATGGCTGAACAGGGCACTTTCGGCGGCAGGTTCGGCGGCCGAAAGTCCCTCCAGAGCCGAAAGTCAGGCAGGTTCGGCGGCACCTTCGGCGGCCGAAACTCCCAGACAGAGGCGAAACTCATGCATGTTCGGCGGCACCTTCGGCGGCCGAAAGTCCCAGACAGAGACGAAAGTCTCCTTTCGGGGGCAAGCTTCGGCAGCCGAAGGCTGCCTCCACAAGCATGTTCGGCGGCCGAAAGTTCCTTCGGCTGCCGAAAGTTCCTTCGGCTGCCGAACCTGGTTTCGCCCAGAATGGCAGAAACTCAGCTCCCTTATGCATTTATGCCTCCAATCTCATCCAAACATACATAAACCTATTCTACAACATTCCCAACCATACACAAGCAAACATACAAGTTCCTAGGGGGCATCAAACCATCAAAACCCCAACTACAACACACAAGCAACTCACATTGTTCAAAATCACCTCAAAACCCCATAAACATAACTATGACCTAAACATGCATTTACCCCCATGAACTTCATAAAACTTACTTAAAACATAATGGGAGAGATTTGAGTTCTTGAACTTCAAAGCTCCAAAACTTTGCTCAAAAGCTCAAATCTTCAAAACGAAGTTAAAACAAGTGAAAAACTTGAAAGATCTAGAGGAAAAACATCAAAGATCGGTGAGGGGCGGCGGAAAGCTCACCTTGGCCGAAAATGGGGAAAAGCTCGTCCGTTTTCGGCTAAGGGACCCTTTTATAGTGGCTGGCCAGGCCACGTTCGGGGGCCGAATGTGCCTCCGCATGCATGCCATGTTCGGCGGCCGAACTTGAGGTTCGGCGGCCGAACCTGGACTTCCCTCACTTATGCTTTCGGGGGCCTAAAGGCGCTCCCGAAGGCATGCATGTTCGGCGGCCAAACTTAAGTTTTCCTCCAAGGTTGTTTTTATGCAAAAACTCATTTCCATTTTACTTAAAACCATGAAATACCTTAAAACATTTTATGAAAACATGATTCTACCCTACTAGAGGCTTCCGACATCCGAGATTCCACCAGACGGTAGGAATTCCAATACCGGAGTCTAGCCGGGTATTACAATCTCCCCCCCTTAAGAACATTCGTCCCCGAATGTTCCTCAACTAGCATATAGCATGGCATAAAACATAACATACATACATAGCACATAAACACATAGAGATCTAACCTTAAAAGAGATGAAGGTACTGCTGGAGCATAGACTCCCGTGTCTCCCAAGTGCATTCCTCCAAATTGTGGTGGTTCCACAAGACTTTCACCATCGGGATTTCCTTGTTCCTTAACTTTCTGATCTGGGTGTCTATGATCCGTACTGGCTGTTCAACATAGGTGAGATCCTCTTGGACCTCCACATTAGGCTCACTAAGAACCTTGCTCGGATCTGACACAAACTTCCTCAACATTGAAACATGGAAAACCGGATGGATTCTTTCCATTGAAGCAGGTAAATCCAGCTTGTACGACACATTCCCAATCTTTTGCAATATTTCAAAGGGTCCGATGTATCGTGGGGCTAGTTTACCTTTCTTTCCGAAGCGAACCACTCCTTTCATAGGAGACACCTTGAGCAATACCAGATCCCCCTCCTGAAACTCTAACTGCCGTCTGCGGATGTCTGCATAACTCTTCTGTCTGCTTGCAGCAGTCTTGATTCTTTCTCTGATTATGGGTACCACCCTGCTGGTGATCTCAACAAGCTCAGGCCCTGCCAAGGCCTTTTCTCCAACCTCTTCCCAGTAAACAGTTGATCTGCACTTCCTTCCATATAAAGCTTCATATGGAGCCATCCCGATGCTAGCATGATGGCTGTTATTGTAGGCAAACTCCACCAAAGGTAGATGCTGCCTCCAAGAACCCCCAAAGTCCAGCACACACATTCTGAGCATATCCTCTATGGTCTGGATGGTCCTTTCTGATTGTCCGTCCGTCTGTGGGTGGAAGGCAGTACTGAAATCCAACCTAGTACCCATGGCATTCTGCAAACTCCTCCAAAATCTGGAGGTGAACTGGGGCCCTCTATCTGACACTATAGAAACAGGAACCCCATGCAGCCTGACGATCTCGTCAACATACACCTGCGCCAACTTGTCCACATAATAGCCACTCCTGACAGGAATGAAGTGAGCAGATTTGGTGAGTCTGTCCACGATCACCCATATGGAGTCCAATCTGTTGGACATCGCCGGTAACCCCACTACGAAGTTCATAGCTATATTTTCCCATTTCCATTCTGGAATAGGTAGCTGGTTAAGCATTCCAGCCGGCTTCTGATGTTCCAGCTTCACCCTCTGACACACTTCGTAGGCTGACACAAACTATGCCACTTCTTTCTTCATAGCTGGCCACCAATAAACCTTCTTTAGATCTTGATACATCTTGGTGGCTCCGGGGTGAACGCTGTATCTTGCATTATGAGCCTCTCTCATAATGTCTCCTTTGAGCCCTATGTCATCTGGTACACATAGTCTGCTCCCATAGCGGAGGATCCCCTTGCTGTCGAATCTGAACTCACTATCATTGCCTGACTGAACAGTCTTGGCAATCTTCACTAACTCCGGGTCCTCATGCTGTTTCTGAGCTACCTGCTCCAGAAACACGGGTGCCACTCTCATCTGGACCACTAAGGCACCTGTACCAGACAACTCCATCTGTAGACCTTCCTCAATGAGCTTGTAGAGCTCCTTCACCACTGGCCTCCTCTCTGCCGATATGTGGGATAAGCCACCGAGTGATTTCCGGCTTAAGGCGTCTGCCACAACATTCGCCTTACCCGGATGGTACTGAATCTTGCAATCATAGTCACTCAGCAGCTCCACCCATCTCCTCTGTCTCAAATTCAAATCTCTTTGACTCAGGATGTACTGCAGGCTTTTATGATCTGTGAAGATCTCACATTTTACCCCATAGAGGTAGTGCCTCCACATCTTGAGTGCAAAGATTACTGCTGCCATCTCTAGGTCATGTGTGGGGTAATTCAACTCATGCTTCTTCAGCTGCCTAGAAGCATAAGCAATCACCCTCTCATTCTGCATCAGTACACAACCCAGTCCCACACGGGACGCATCACAAAAGATTGTAAAGTCTTCATCACTAGATGGCAGAGCTAAAACTGGTGCTGAAGTCAACCTCTTCTTAAGCTCTTCAAAACTCTCTTCGCATTGGTCGGTCCACACAAACTTCTGATTCTTCCTAGTTAACCTGGTCAGAGGAGCTGCTATCTTTGAGAAGTCCTGAACGAACCTCCTGTAGTAACCTGCCAAACCCAAGAAACTTCTAATCTCTGTCACTGAAGTGGGTCTAGGCCAGTTAGCCACAGTTTCTGTCTTCTTGGGGTCCACCTCAATCCCATTCTCTGACACTACATGCCCCAAGAACGAAATGCTCCTCAGCCAGAACTCACATTTAGAGAACTTGGCATACAAGCCATGTTCCCTCAAAGTCTGCAAGACCAACCGCAGATGATGGGCATGCTCCCCTGCATTCCTGGAATACACTAAGATATCATCTATGAAGACAATAACAAAGTGATCCAGGTATTGACTGAACACTCTGTTCATGAGATCCATGAATGCTGCAGGGGCGTTGGTTAACCCGAACGGCATTACAAGGAACTCAAAATGCCCATATCTGGTCCTGAAAGCTGTCTTTGGCACGTCTTCATCCCTTATCCTTACCTGATGGTACCCCGATCTCAGATCTATTTTGGAGAAACAACTTGCTCCTGCTAGCTGGTCGAATAGATCATCGATCCTTGGCAAAGGGTACCTATTTTTGGTAGTGACTTTGTTCAACTGCCTGTAGTCGATACAAAGTCTGAGGGACCCATCCTTCTTTCTCACAAACAAGACCGGAGCACCCCAAGGTGAGGTACTCTGTCGGATGAAGCCCTTTTCTACCAGCTCTTGCAATTGCTCTTTCAACTCCTTCAACTCGGCTGGGGCCATCCTGTAGGGAGGGATAGAGATCGGTCTAGTTCCAGGCACCAACTCTATCTCGAACTCTATCTCTCTAGCAGGTGGTAAACCTGGAAGCTCATCAGGAAAGACATCCTGAAACTCTCTGACAACTGGCACCGAGGCTGGCTCCCTGACCTGACTGTCTAGCTCTCTCACATGAGCTAAGTACCCCTGACATCCCTTCCTAAGCAACCTACGAGCCTGAAGAGCTGATATCAGACCTCTAGGTGTGCCCCTCTTGTCTCCTCTGAAGACGACCTCTGACCCGTTCTGATCTCTGAACCTGACTACCTTGTCCCTGCAGTCCAAGGTAGCACCATGGGTAGATAGCCAATCCATCCCTAGAATGACGTCAAAGTCTGTCAAATCTAGAACCACAAGGTCGGCGGAGAGGCATCTTCCCTCAACAAAAACTGGACTGTACTGGCAGACTGACACTGCCACTGATGGGTCACACTTGGGTCCACTGACCCATAGGGGACACTCTAACCCAGAGACTATCAGACCCAACCTCTCGACGGCTTTCGGAGCAATAAATGAATGAGATGCACCCGGGTCCATTAATGCATACACATCAGAACACCCAATGACAAGATTACCTGACACCACGGTGTTGGATGTGTTAGCCTCCTGCTGAGTCATGGTGAAGATCCTGGCTGGAGCTGGTGGACCTTCACCTCGGGAACCAGAAGAAGAGGCTGCCCCTCTCCCTCTACCTCTGCCACTGCCCTGAGTTGTGGCTGGAACTGCTGGCTGTGCCACACTACCAGAAGCTGTCTGCTGGGGCTGGCCCATAAAAGGCGCTCTAGGACACTCCCGAGCTATGTGTCCCTCCTGTCCACATCTGAAACATGTATTAGTCCCAGCTCGACACACTCCCCTGTGCGGTCTTCCACATCTCTGGCATTCTGTACCATCTGAGCCTGAGCTCGAGCCACCGCCAAATCCCAGACCGGATTTCAACTTATTCCAAAACTTATTCTTCTTCGACTTCTTGGTGGTGTTATCCCACCTCTTCTTACCTGAGCTCTGAGAAGAGAGACCTGGCCCTCCTCTGCCTGGGGTCTTAACCCCTGAAGACTGGGTCACTGACTGCTTCACTGACCCCTCAACTATAGCACTTGCCTCCATTCTTCGAGCCATATCCACCACAGTGTGGAAACTTTCTCTCTCAGCTGACTGAATCAACGAGGAGTACCTGGAATGCAGCTTCATAACATACCTCTTGGCTTTCTTCGTATCTGTATCTAGAGCTTGCCCTGAAAAAGGCAATAGCTCCAAGAATTTATCCGTGAACTCCTCTACACCTATGTGCTCTGACTGCCTCAGTTGCTCAAACTCAATCATTTTCAGTTCTCTGGAACTGTCTGGAAAAGCCCATCCAGCGAACTCATTCGCAAATTCCTCCCATGTCATGCCGTCTAGTCTCGGGTCCATATAACACTTGAACCATTCCCGTGCCTTCTTGCACTTTAAGGTGAACCCTGCCATCTGAATGGCCCTGCTAT
This sequence comes from Manihot esculenta, assembly GCF_001659605.2. Lineage (NCBI taxonomy): Eukaryota > Viridiplantae > Streptophyta > Magnoliopsida > Malpighiales > Euphorbiaceae > Manihot > Manihot esculenta. The sequence goes on from NC_035170.2 coordinate 18,290,576, forward strand.
CATTCGCCCCTAGCTCATCAGTTATTGTCTTCACCACTCTCAGATACTCAAAGGGGTCATCCCCTGACTTGTATTTGGGAGCATCCAGCTTAAGGTAATCTGTCATCTTTACTTTGCTCCCATCGGCTGAGCTAGGTCTGGGAGGTTGAGTAACTGGGGCTGCTGGTTCTGTAGGTGGTGGAGGTGGGGGTGCAGCATTCCCCGAGGTGGGGGTGCAGCATTCCCCGAGGTGGGGTTTGCCGGGTTTGGATAGAAGGGTGAGGGTGGATAAGCTGGGTACTGTGTGTAAGGTGGATAGAAAGGTGGATAAGGCATGTAGGTAGGGTAGGGGTTAAAGCTGGAGTAATCCGATGTACCTCCTATCGGATACCCTGAACCCTGTGGGAAGGGTGGATAATGGGGTGGAAAACCATACCCCGAGGCCTGAACGCCTCCCTGAGACTCCCCTGTCCCTTCTTCCTCCATGCTCACATCCAGGTTCCCATCCCTCCTCTGATCCTCTTCCATAACCTCCCTCACATCTGAAGAACTTCCTCCTCTATCTGTCCCCCTTCTGCTAGCATCAAAAGACCTTCTAGGGTCCCTTGACACTCTTTCTCTGTTGGCTCTACAAGACATTGCCCTAGGCAATGTAGGAGGACGGGCGCTCGTGCCCTCATCCTCAGGTGGTACTCCAGTCAATCTTGCCGATCGACGGGTTCCTCTCATCCTGTTTTCTAAAAAACAGTACACATCATACAACATTAGCATCATATGGTTCATGTGGGCACACATGAACCCTCATCACATATTCATCATTCATATCATAGCATCAATGCACATGTATATAATCATGGCATTTCACATCATCATACAAGACAGGACTCCACATCCTATCCTAGTGGACATGATCTTTCCTATTGTGCTTGACCTTCTAGAACATCTATGAGCCCGACACTCTAGGTCCGATCCTATGAACCTAGGGCTCTGATACCATTCTGTAATGACCCGAAAATCGGACCACTACCGGCACTAGGATCCGGGTCGGCTTAAGGCCGCCAAGACCCGTAGCAAGCCTGACATTCATCCTGAAAACCTGTTTAATCCCATACATGATCAACAACATACATAAAAATTTAAAACTTTTCCTTCAAACATCCAACTCAACCTGAACATACATGTACATAGTCATGATCATAATCGTGATCCCTCTGTGGGATCTCATCAATGCCCCAACGGGCGATACAACATGAGATGAGTTGGCTTTCATGAACATTATAAAACATTTTTGATCATGTAATAAAAGGGATACCTCATACACAATGTCAAGCACAATCTCTAAACCTCAATATCATTACATGACTGAAACTGTACTTTTACATAACATTAATACATTTATCATGTCCACACTATCTATTACATATACCAGACTTCATTACTCTTATGGATCTCCTGGTCTACCCTGTACCTGCAATCCTGGGGAAAATGGGAGAGGGATGAGCTACTAGAGCCCAGTGAGCAAAATAATAAAAACATTTAAATCATATGGATCATGGAATGCATCACATCACAGCTAATCACGTCAAGGATGAATTTGTCACCAATAGCCCTCTACATGGTCCAACTGTGCCAGAACGTAGAATGGGTCCTGGTCTTTCCCTTACATAGTGCCAGCGAACGTAGAATGGGTCCCACTGGTCTTACTTTCCGTACCGTACATATCACATCGTCATATCATAGATCGAGGGCTATGGATCATCCAACATTCATCCACATCAACATAAAAATATGCAATGCAATATATTCGTGAATTCTAATGCAAGCAACCTAATTCATCACATGGCATTCATGATGCGTGGAACATGCTGAAAAGTTCATTCTTTGCTTTAAAACATAATAAGTTATTCCACTCACCTCTGGATAGCTCTGACCAGACACTGGGGCAACAGACTCACTGCTGGGGATCTCGGTTCCTCGGGTCCGAACCTACACAGGTGGACTCAAATGAGGGACCAAACATACCTGAACATAACTCTAAACTATTCCCCAAAAACCCCCTAAAGCATCATGAAACAATCATAGAAAAACATACAAGAAATGGCTGAACAGGGCACTTTCGGCGGCAGGTTCGGCGGCCGAAAGTCCCTCTAGAGCCGAAAGTCAGGCAGGTTCGGCGGCACCTTCGGCGGCCGAAACTCCCAGACAGAGGCGAAACTCATGCATGTTCGGCGGCACCTTCGGCGGCCGAAAGTCCCAGACAAAGACGAAAGTCTCCTTTCGGGGGCAAGCTTCGACAGCCGAAGGCTGCCTCCACAAGCATGTTCGGCGGCCGAAAGTTCCTTCGGCTGCCGAACCTGGTTTCGCCCAGAATGGCAGAAACTCAGCTCCCTTATGCATTTATGCCTCCAATCTCATCCAAACATACATAAACCTATTCTACAACATTCCCAACCATACACAAGCAAACATACAAGTTCCTAGGGGGCATCAAACCATCAAAACCCCAACTACAACACACAAGCAACTCACATTGTTCAAAATCACCTCAAAACCCCATAAACATAACTATGACCTAAACATGCATTTACCCCCATGAACTTCATAAAACTTACTTAAAACATAATGTAAGCTAGAGATCGACTCTTACCTCTTGAAGATCGAGAGTAGAGGCGACCAAACTTGGAGTTGGGAGAGATTTGAGTTCTTGAACTTCAAAGCTCCAAAACTTTGCTCAAAAGCTCAAATCTTCAAAACGAAGTTAAAACAAGTGAAAAACTTGAAAGATCTAGAGGAAAAACATCAAAGATCGGTGAGGGGCGGCGGAAAGCTCACCTTGGCCGAAAATGGGGAAAAGCTCGCCCGTTTTCGGCTAAGGGACCCTTTTATAGTGGCTGGCCAGGCCACGTTCGGGGGCCGAATGTGCCTCCGCATGCATGCCATGTTCGGCGGCCGAACTTGAGGTTCGGCGGCCGAACCTGGACTTCCCTCACTTATGCTTTCGGGGGCCTAAAGGCGCTCCCGAAGGCATGCATGTTCGGCCGCCGAACCTCAGGTTCGGCGGCCGAACCTAAGTTTTCCTCCAAGGTTGTTTTTATGCAAAAACTCATTTCCATTTTACTTAAAACCATGAAATACCTTAAAACATTTTATGAAAACATGATTCTACTCTACTAGAGGCTTCCGACATCCGAGATTCCACCAGACGGTAGGAATTCCGATACTGGAGTCTAGCCGGGTATTACACATAATCTATTCCCGTAACGAATATTCTCGTTGTTGTCGAATCTAAAATCACCATTCTTGCCTTTCTAAATAGCTCTCGCTATTTTCACCAACTCGGGGACTTCGTACTGCTTCTATGCCACTTGCTCTAGAAACACGGGTGTCACCTTCATCTGTGCTACTAATGCACTTGTACCAGACAGCTTCAACTGCAAGCCTTCGCTAACAAGCCTGTAAAATTCTTTCACTATTGGTCTTGTTTCCACTGTGATGTGGAATAGAATGCCAATTGATTTCCAGCTAAGAGCATCTGCCACCACATTTGCTTTACCCGGATGATATTGGATTTTGCAATCATAATCACTAAGCAGTTCTACCCATCTCCTCTGCCTCAAGTTTAACTCTTTCTTACTCAAGATGTATTGCAAACTCTTATGATCTATAAATATCTCACACTTTACCCCATTCAAATAATGCCTCGACATCTTAAGTGCAAAGATCATGGCTGCCATCTCTAGATCGTGTGAAGGATCATTTAATTCATGCTTCTTCAAGTGTCTAGAAACATAAGTAATTACTCTCTCATTCTGCATCAACACACAACCTAGTCCCACTCGAGATGCATTACAAAACACTGTGAAATCCTTATTACTTGTAGGTAGAGCCAACACTGGTGCTGACGTCAGTCTTCTCTTTAGCTCTTCAAAACTTTTCTCACACTGATCTGACCAGACAAACTTCTAATTTTTCTTGGTCAACCTAATCATGGGAGCAGCTATTTTGGAGAAATCCTAGACGAATCTCCTGTAGTAACCTGCCAAATCCAAAAAGCTTTTGATTTTTGTCACTGTAGTGGGTTTGGACTAATTACCTACAGCTTCTACTTTCTTAGGGTCCACCTCGATTCCTTTTTTTGACACTACATGCCCCAAGAAAGATATACTCCTCAACTAGAACTCACATTTATGGAACTTGGCGTACAAGCCGTGATCTCTCAAGGTTTGCAACACTCTCCTCAGATGGTGGGCATGCTTCTCTGCATTTCTGGAATATACCAAGATATCGTTAACGAAAACAATAATAAAGTGAACAAAAAACTAACTGAAAACTCTGTTCATGAGATCCACGAATGCTGCAGGGGTATTTGTCAGCCCGAATGGCATCACTAGGAACTCATAATGCCCATATCTGGTCCTAAAAGTTGTCTTAGGCATGTCTTCTTCTCTGACTCTCAACTGATGGTATCTGAATCTCAAATCTATCTTGGAGAAACAACCGGCTCGTGCTAGCTTGTCAAACAGATCATCAATCTTGGGTAACAGATACTTATTCTTGGTAGTGACTTTGTTCAACTGCCTGTAGTTGATACAAAGTCTTAGGGATCCATCCTTCTTTTTCAAAAACAAAATCGGAGCACCCCAAGGTGAGGTATTAGGTCGGATGAAACCCTTATATACTAATTTTTGCAACTGTTCTTTTAACTCTTTCAACTTGGCAGGTGCTTCCTGTAGGGAGGAATAGAGATGGGTCTGGTTCCTGGCATTACTTTATTTTCAAACTCTATTTCACTAGCAGGTGGTAAACCTAGTAGCTCGTTTGGAAAAATAGTGAGAAAATCTCTGACTACGGACACTGAAACTGGTTCCCTAACCTGACCATTATACTCTCTAACATGAGTAAGAAACCCCTGAAAACCCCTTCCAAGCAACATATGAGCCTGTAGAGCCAATATCAAACCTCTAGGCATACCTGCTTTGTCTTCTCGAAAGACGACCTCCAATCCATCTTGTTCTCTAAATTTAACTACCTTATCTCTATAGTTCAAGGTAGCACCATGAGTAGAGAGCCAATCCATCCCTAGAATGACGTCAAAATCAGTCAAATCTAGAACCACAAGGTCGGTTGGAAGGCACTTATCCTCAACTATAATTGGGCTAAACTGGCAGACTATCTCTGTCACAGATGGATCACACTTGAGCCCACTGACCCAAAGAGGACACTCTAACCTGGAAGCTATCAAACCCAAACTATCTACGGCTTTTGGAGAAACAAAAGAATGAGAGGCACTAAGGTCCATAAGAGTATACACATTAGAACACTCAATAGTGGGGTTTACCTAACACCACTGTGTTCGATGTGTTGGCCTCCTACTGTGTCATAGTGAAGATCTGTGATGGAACTGAAGGACCTTCCCCTTGGGAACCTGTTAAGAAGAGGTTGTCCCTCTCCCTCTACCTCGCCCTCTGCCCTGTGATGTGGCTAAAGCTGCTGGCTGAGTCACGCTGCCAGAAGCTGTATGTTGGGACTGTGTCATTCTAGCTGCATTGGGACACTCATGTGCCATGTGCCCCTCTTGACCATATCTGTAACAAGCTGTAGTCCTAAACCGACAAAGCCCTTTATGCGGCTTACCGCACCTCACACATCCAAAGCTATCTGAACCAAATCTTGAACCACTATCCATTCTCATACTAGACTTCAACCTGTTTCAAAACTTATTATTGATCTACCTGTGTTGCCAAAACTGTGAAGTACCAGTCAGCTTCATGCAAGTAAAACACATACTTTATCCCATGTTTAAAAGTTTCTCAACCAAGAATAGCAAAAATACATAAGTAAATAAGAGAAAATAAATGGGAAAAAGTATAATGGAAATGCCAAGTACATCATAAAATTATGCACATAATTGTATAATATGGCCATCAAATTATGCACATCAAGGCATGCTTCAGTTTAATGTATTACATTCTTGGCTAAAAGCCACACCCCAAGCTTGCAAACTTCCACAATAGGCATCTCCATTCTGTGTCAATAGAAATAGTGGTAGGAGATAAATAAAGGGCAAAAAACAAAACACACACACAAGCAAACAGAGGCAGGGAGAGAGAGAGCTCTTCAATGTACAATATTGGCATGCATTCAAATATATAACTTACCCAGGTGGAGCTGTTGGCCAGCGCAGTAGTGCAGTTAAAGAACCTAGTGGCAAAGATAAAAATGATAAATAGAAAGTTTTCAAATGAATGCCCATGACTAAGTTGCATATTATGATAGAGTCTGTCATAGAATTGCTCTCTACTTGTCAACACTTCATGATATTCATCTAACCTGACAAATTTTCTGATAGGAGAATTACAAGGGGGACTATTCCTTGCCTAGATCCAGGAGAGATAATTGTTTCACCTGTAATAAAAAATTTAACATACCATAGCAATTCATAAATCAATTGAGTGTAAAAAGCACAAGCAGGTTGTGACTTGTGAGGTTAAATAATCGCAGAGCAAAATAACATTAGAAGATAACACATAATCCAGTTCAAAGCCAAGAGTTAGTGATTTAACTAGTGTTAAGTAAACTTGCAGTTCCAAATAAATTTTTGAGGACAGGTTTAGCATTTTTGAAATGAATAAAATTCTTTCTCAATTGGAGACGATGAGAAATCAATAAATTGCAAAGCCTGATAAGAAAATACTTGTTCCATGGTTACCTCACAGTTTTTACAGGTGACACCACATAAAGAGACTAAAACAATATTATTATTAAAATAACCAAACTTTCAAAAAGAAAAATTACTCCATCAACAATAAACAAAATTCAGTGTGCTATAAATAGAGGACAAGGGAGCATTCCATAAGAAACAGAGCCTTCTGCCATAATAGAATGTTATGTTAGTTCAATCAAACCCCAAAATTGCAGATAGAATGAGGAAACAAACATTTCCTAGATGATACTTGGAAATTTATGCCAACCACATAAGAAATCTAGTTATTTAAAACCAGCCCCTTTTTAGTATAGTGATTTACAGGCAAGGTAGCAAGAATAACAAAAACCAGAGGGACAAGAGGCCCAAATGAGCATTCAAAGATTCATACAAAAGACCAAATTTCATCAAGCATTTACATCAAAGAAATGACAAGCATGCTAAAAAGGTTCATCCTGAACAATAAGTAGAAACAATACTATTTTGAAAGTGTAGATCCCATTCAGAGAATATACTGCAAATTGAAAGCTCCGGGAGAGGGAGAGGGGTGTTCCCCCAATAAAATGGTATGTACTGTTAGCTAGGGTAGTTCTAAGTATGGAAGGTTATTGTTGTATTTTGGGTTTCTCTTATCCGTGATTTGGAAAGGAAAAAGCTACTCCAGTTAAATTGGTCCTTGTAACATTTCCTTCATGGTGAAAAATAGCAAGTGGCTTTCTACGGATATAAACACATAATCAAACAACATCAAATTTCTTATTCTTTTATTTTTCTATGTTCTATGTTTGTTATTCTGGTCTTGTGTGTAAATGTGTGTATCTTATATTGGTTACCTTTCAAAAACCACTCATAATCACATAATTCAGAATGTAAAACAAAAACACTACAATAAAAAGCTCTACAACTGGCATTAAACAAATGATAACATATCATGATCAATTCACAATTACATATGGTCAAAACCATTAGAATTTACAAAGTATCACATTGTTGAAACATTAAAGATCATTGAAGAATTGATGAAGTTGGATAACAAATACCTTTAGTTTGAAGGATTTTGAGCAAGGAAGGAAGATGCTCAGGAGGCTGAGTTGCAGCTACATCCTTGATGAATGATACATGGCCTGCATTTCAGTTCACAAACTGTTCAACGCCTCCAAACTATAAATACTCAAGACTAGTTGAATTCAACTAATCCTAGTCTAAAGTCAAGTTAGAGGTGGCTGTTGGGATACTAAATCAATTTCCTATTTATGGTTTTCTCTCTTCAGTATCATTTCATTAATATGACAAGTAATATAACTAAATTGAATGAAATTCAATTCATTTACACCAAACTTCATTCAAAGAATCATGAAACAACTCAATTGGTAGTTTTAGGTTCTTAATCAGTTGAATTAATAAATAGGTATTAATTAATCAAAACATTACCCAGCATTTAAATCTCAAACAATCCAACCCACCGTACCATTATGTTAAAACCAAATTCAACAACAAGGAAAGATTCCTAATGAAATGGGGATGGAGCCATAGCACTGAAATTCAAATTCTAGCAAGAGCGTTAGAGAAAAGGAAAAAGAAGGGGAGTGAAGAGTATTGATCACCAGTAGAGGAGAAGCATCTAACCCTGGGCCTTGGGTGGGGATAGGGGTGTAAACGAACCGAGCCGAGCCGAGCTTTGAAGAGCTCAAGCTTGGTTCGTTAAAATTTTTTCGAGATCGAGCCGAATTCGAGCTTTACTCATATCGAACTCGAGCCGAGTATTAAGAAGCTCAAGCTTGGCTCGTTTAGCAAACGAGCTTAGACGAGTCGAGCTTTTATCGAGCTGAGTCGAGCTTTTATCGAGCTGAATCTCAAATAGTTCACGAATAATTTAATTTATTTAAATGTATAATGAGTTTTAGTTTAAAACTAATAAGTTTAAAACTAAAATAATTTTAGATAAATAAGTATATCTACAAATTAGCATGTAAACTTATAAAAATGAGTTTTTAAATCTTAATGATCTAAATATATGCAAGTTTAAGAGTGTAACTAAACTATATAGAGATGAATTTTAAAAAATTCAGATTTGGCTCATGAAAGTATATGCAGGGTTTAGTTTATTTCTCTTATGATAGTAATTTCAGTTTACTTAACGAGACTGTTCACGAGCCTATTCGCGAGCCTGCTCATAAACTCAGAAACGAGTCGAGCTCACGAGCCTTAACGAGCCGAATACTATGGAGCTCAAGCTTGGCTCGTTTACCAAACGAGCCTAAAAATTAAGCTCGAGCTTGGCTCGTTTAGAAATCGAGTCGAGCTCGGTCGAGTTTTTATCGAATCAAATCTCGAATAGCTCACGAACGGCTTGACTCATTTACACCCCTAGGTGGGGAAGAGAGAGTGCGGTAATGGGAGGGGTTGCGTGCACCACTCCAAACGCTGCTCCTATCTTCATTTTGCTTCGCCCAGTAATTTTTGCCTGCCAATTGGTTTTTTGGTTTCTTTAACACGTGGGATAAGACCACAACCCATACGGCTCAACTAGAACCATGATAACATTATGAGGCTAAATAAAAGGTTTTATTTAAAATTAAATTTTAAAAAAATTTTTCAACAGTTTCGTCTAATTTTAACACAAAAGAGAACGAAAGAATCATTTTATTAATGAAAAAATTTTTTAATAAATATCTAAAAATATAGAAATTAACTTGTTAACAATTACAATATTTAAGAATTAAATAATAAATTTTTCTTTTTTAATCAAATTTTTTAGGATAAAAGTTTATTCATAATTATGACCTAAATATTTTAGTTTTAAATAACAAAACTTATCATTTAAATTTATTACAATTATTATTTATTTTTAATTAAAATAAAAAATTTTAAAACTTGATCTTTAATCTTTATTATAGCAAAAAGAAAATAAATTTTGTAGCTCTATTTTTTACATTTATTATAATTATAACCAAACTCTTAAAATTATTTTATTTACTTTTAAATTAGTACATTTATAATTTTATAAGTTACTTATCTCCTCCTTTTAAATTTTATTTAAATTTTAGATTAATAATTAAAATGTAATTGATACAATCAAAGTATTAATTAAAAAAAAATCGAAACTAAAAAAACATCCATCTTGTTAATACAACCAAATAAGTTTTTCCAAAAGTTTCAATCTTAAGGTTAAAAAACATGGGTGTCGATCTCCAAGGGATTGAAACCCTAAGATTCTGCCTCTAAAGAATTGAAATCCCAGACTTTGATTGAATTTGGATTTCGGCTCTCTACGAAACAAAAATATGGACTGCAACTTAAAATTTTAATTTTTCCGTATGACAAATATAATGCCATAAAAAAGTTCCACAATATAATGAATTACTATAATTATTATACTGTATTCTAAAATTTGTCAACAGTAAAATGCTTGATATTGTGTTTGCTGGCTCATTCCCTACTAATGTGATGTTCTTGTCATTCAAGAGCTTCTAGTTGAGGAGAGGCTTTCATTGGGGCTCACCGAGTAAAGTTGGATTTGCGTGTGGTTGATTTACTTTTCATAGTGATTAGGAGCTTCAAAGCTATTTCTATTTGCTTTCATTAGAGAACCAAATACATTTATTTTAAATTTTTTGGCCAATTACGTCCATTATTTTAGATTTAAAATGTCATAAAAGCTTTTTAGGATTGTTTCTCTTAGCTTATATAAGTTATAAAATTAATTTGAATAGCTTGTTTATAATATTTTTTAAACTTATAAAATGAAAAAAAATAAATAGGGAAAACAACTTTTTATTTTAGTATTTATAAATACTAAGCTTAAAAGTTAATTTGATCAAATAAATTACTATATTGTTATTGTTTAATTTTAAAATTTCACCATATATTTTATTTAATATTAATTTAAATAATTTTAATAATAAATACTATTTATAAGTTAATTATTATCGAACATCTCAATTTATCAATTACTTATAATTATTTTAATTAAATATAATTATTTAAAATTTTAAATATTTATAAATTTTAAGTAAATTATAGCAATTAATATTTATAAGTTCATTTTCGACACTCATATGTTTAATCTAGTGATAACTGCATCTGAGTAAATTTAAGAGGTGTCAGGTTTTACTCCACAATCTCCGATTCTATTTTTTTTTTAAAAAATCTCATTTTCAGAAAGTAAGGTAAACACCCTCTTAATATTACAAGACTTTTGACTCAGTTTCAATTTTCTTAATATAACCTTATATATATTGAGAAAAAAAAAGAGTTCAATTCTTCTAAATTAAATAAATATTTAATAAAAATATTTTATTTTTAATGAACAGATTAAGTACAATTAGAATAATACTTGAAATTATAAATAACTACTTATAATCCTTATTTGAAATGACTCGTTTCAAAATAAAATCTTGTCAAAATTGTCGGATTTTAAGAGATTTATGATTTTTTTTCTTTTCCTTAATTTTTTTATTTTTTATTTATTTTAATTTTAAATTTATTTATACTTTTTAATTAATAATTACTTTTTTAAAATAATTTTATTTAATATTGATTATTAATATTCAAGGTATTTATCATTGATACTAAGAAATTAACTATATTATTATATTAATTTTAAAAAAGAAGAATCCACTTTAATTTATATTTTTTTAATAGTAAAAATATGTAAAGTTTAAATGTTAAATATGTGAAAATTATTAATAATGGTTTTTCCAATTCAATGTGATAAAAATGTTATTATTTATAAAAATAAATATTTGTATTTAATTTAAAAATAATAAAAATGATTGATTAAGTAAATAATTTAATTTCAATTTATTATTAATTTATTTGAAATAAAAAAATTTAATAAATTATATTACCTTAAATATACTACAAACAAATAATTTTTTTATTAATAAAAATAATTGAATTTTATTAATAGATTTTTTTTCCTGCAAAAAGATTGAGCTCCCAACAGGTGATAATGAATGAAGTATTTCAGGAGTTAAAAAATAAAATTTCCTTAAATATTTAATTTTTGCACTCATCATGGAATAGGAACCCTAAAAAGAATCCAACCTTCAACCCGGCCCATTCGAAGATGTATAAAGCCCATCAAGGGCCGAAACCCATTATATACCAGACTTGGGCTATGGCAGTATCGTAATTACGTCTAAATTTAATGGTTTTTTCATTTCATTCTTAAAACCCTAACACCCAGCAGTCTAGCCCTCACTATCCCCTACATTTTCTTTCTTGTCATTCTTCATAGCTAGGGTTTGTTCTTTTTCTCTATCTCAAACCCTAAAAATGGCAGCATCAGCGGCGCCAATAGAGTCCGTCCAATGCTTCGGGCGGAAGAAGACGGCGGTGGCAGTCACCTACTGCAAGCGTGGGAGAGGCTTAATCAAGATCAATGGTTGCCCAATCGAGCTGGTGGAGCCGGAGATTCTCCGCTTCAAAGCATATGAGCCCATCCTTCTTCTTGGACGCCATCGTTTCGCCGGTGTCGACATGCGTATCCGCGTCAAGGGCGGCGGGCATACCTCTCAGATCTATGCCATCCGTCAGAGCATAGCCAAAGCCCTTGTGGCCTTCTACCAGAAGTACGTGGATGAGCAGAGCAAGAAGGAGATCAAAGATATTTTGGTCAGATACGACAGGACTCTGCTTGTGGCTGATCCTAGGCGCTGCGAGCCCAAGAAGTTTGGTGGTCGTGGTGCTCGTGCCAGGTTTCAGAAGAGTTATCGTTGAAATGGAGGTTATGTTTATGCATTTATGATTTTGGGAATTGTTTTGAGGTTTTGATCTTGATATTTTAGAACTAAATTGTTAACGGATATTTTTGTTGATTTGGTTTATGAAGAGATTTCTCCTCATAGACGAATAGATCGTATGATTGTTTGAGTGCCTATTTTCATTGTCAGGATAATTCATCGCCATAGCTAGTAGAGTTTAAATGCCATTTCTCCTTATAGACCTTATGCCCATTCTCTCATGTGTTGAATGTTGATGATTCTGTTAGTTTTTGGTGTTATTTAGATGTCCTTGCAATTGGTTCTACAGCCTCTAAGATTTGTATATTAGTGTGCCCTGTTCTATTTTTCTCGGGAAAGTTGATATGTTTAAATTTAATGGTTCTCCACTGTAACCTTATTGCTGCTTTCTGCAGTATTGACTCTGTCATACCACTAGCGGAAGTGATGGGTTACATCGAATTCAGGATATTGGTGGGTTCTTTTAGTATTACTTGTTTGGTTTTGGGTAGTGGGGATCTGCTTTATTTATTGGTTATGTCTATACCTTGTTGGTCCAGTGATACAGGGGCCAACTGTTGTGTTATGCTGTGCTTTAGTAAGGAACGATAATGCCTTTTCAGCATTAAGATATTATATAATGCCTCTTCTTCTCTGTTTTTTTTGTATTCGAGTCAGGTCTACCAACCAAGTGATGCCCTTTGGTTCAGGTCGATTATCATTGAGCACATACATATTGCTTTGCTCTATGATATGTTATAGAGGTTTCTCTGTAGCTGCTAATGTAGTTTCGAGTTCTTTGAATCTCATTCTATGAACTCAACACATCTAAGCTCACTTCTTGAGTGTCATATTAAATGGTTTGTATGATGCACATTCTAATACATTAGATTTTGCAACTTGCATCAATGTTGGACAGAATTTAACATGTATATTACATGGAGCATATAATGAATTCGCTAATTGTTGATTCAAGTTTAGCTGTCCAAATATGAAGTATCAAGCACTGGTGATTTGTTCATGTGGATCAGCCTGTTGATGGTACTGAATTTGATATGTTGCTTGAAATTGTCATCTCTTATGGAAGTTTGTATATCCACAAGATAATTTTGAGTTGGAGGTGGAGTGGAGGGAAGTATAATTGTGTTTCTATATAGTAAATTAGTAATCCGAGCCTAGGTTGATGTCGCTTTTTAAGATGTGCAACTCCAAACTGCATTATTCTCTTGCCATCTATTGGTTGTTGTTTTCAATGGATCTTGCGTTGGAGTAGTGTAATAGTGCCTAGTGTTTTTCTGGCTGTGCATGCATGTGTGTATATGTAATTGGTTGTTTGGGTTTGGATGGATTGAATTTCAACACCTTGAAACTAGGAATGGTGGTCAAGTTGGGTAAGCCACTTGTGAGCAACTATGGCTGCAACGATTTTATACACGCCTGAATCCATGCGCGCGCGCACACAATCTTTTCTACAATCTTTTCTACATATAGTAAGCAGTGTATGAATTGAAAGTGTAAATTTGAGATGTCCTGGCTAGGAATTGGTAGGGTGTTGTAGCTGGATTGGAATTGGATTGATATTGGTTAAAATCTTTTATTCTTTTTTATTTTGGTATCATTGGCCGTTCAAACTCAAGAACTTTTCGCCTTGGAGATGACACTAGTATCAATAAGCTAAATGATCTCGTATTGATATCCTCCCCTTGAAAGTTACTTGTCCTCGAGGAACTCTGAAGTTTTGTCTTCGCCCCATTTCATACTGATTTTGTCTGAGCATTATTTGATTGCAGGAGCTTAGCTTAAAGACATCACCCCTAATATCCCAACACCCTCTTTTACGTTTTATTTCTTCAAAACTCCCAACTGTTGGAACGTTTATCATTTACTACCATTGTCACACGCTGCTTGCCCATTTTAGCACTTCTTTCTGTATTAATTGTTCCATTGCAGCACAAACACATCTGATATAAATGCGAACCTTGTGAAGGAACTGGATTCCTTATAATCGCAACTCACCATTGGTATCCATCTCTTTAAACAACAGATGAACAGACTCTTATCGCCTTGGCCATGCATTCCATGCTCGCTTATCAACAATTGCCAAGAACCCAAGTTCCTTTAAGTATTCTGTCAAACGCTCGGTGTGCGTATCTCTTGCTCCCAAGTTTCCCATATATTCCATCAATTTGTTGCTAATTTTCAAGAGCTTTTTAGATTGACGTCGAGAAAAAAATATTAAAAATTCATGGTTTGTAGGAAAAGTATTTATAAAACAAGGGTGTTTAGCACCGAAGTGATATGTTAAACAGCTGTAGTATTAAACACGTCACATCAAATTTTTTTAAACATTGTTTATTTTGTTTTTAAGACTATTTTATAATTATTTTTATCAAATTTAAGCCGTATTTTTAAAATTTAAAAATAAAATAATTTCAAGCAATCATTATTAGTAAATAATTATTTTTATTTTACTATTTTTATATATTTATTTTAGCAGAAAAATATACTAATAAAAATATGCAATTATTTTCATTTTTATATATATTAATAAAAATATAAAAATAATTTAAACATAAGTTCAAGTAAACACTCTACTAAATAAATTAAATTTAAAACTTTAGGCCAATTAAGCTCTTTTATTTTAATAAGTTTTAATATAATATAGCATTATTTTTTTAATAATAAAATATTATTTTTATAATTTTAAAATTAAAATTTTAATATTTTAATTACTATAAAAATTTAAAAAATAATAGTATAATAAATAATTTATAAAAATTTAAAAATAAAATTTTATTATATAAAAAATATTTTTATTATTAAAATAATATTTTATTATTAAAATATAATATTATATTAAATGAGAGCTTATTTGACTCTTAAATAATAATAAATGAATTTAATTAATTTAAAATTTTAAATTAGACGTATTTGGTTTTTAAATAAAAATATAAAAATTTAATTAAATTTATATTGAAAATAATTTTTATAAAACAAATAAATATATTTATTAATAAAAGCTCCCATCCTCATATAAGCAAATAGATATGTTGATTTGTTTCCTGAAAATTATTTTTATATTTTTATTAATGTATATAAAAATGGAGCTAATTGTATATTCTTATTAATGTATTTTTATGCTATAATAAATGTATAAAATGGTAAAATAAAATTAATTATTTATCAATAATAATCCTTTGAAATTATGTATATATTTTTTAAATTTTACAGATATCACTTAAATTCGATAAAAGTAATTATAAAATATAATTTGAAAATTAAAATAAAAAAAATAAAAAAAATTGATGTGACATATTTAATATTATAAATATCAAATTGTCACTTCATTATTACGTCCCACATGATCAATTTGTTCGAAACTTATTTATAAGGGTTGAATATGACTATATCACCTTAGTTTTATAAATATTTTTCTATAATCATACATTTTTATTTTTATTTTCTTTCCACATTGAATCTAAAAACAACTCAATTTTCAACATCGTTAACAACCAGTGCCTGCTTTACGAACTCGTGCCCATTTATCCATATCAAGCGATTTAAAGTCCCATATCAATTCAATAGATAATGTAAGATGATGAAAATAGAATTCTAGATAAATTCCTTAACATTTCATAAAAGTTCAAATAAGTTCAATTTAACCTTTAATTTTACACTTAAGTTTGAATTTAAGTTTTGATTTAATATAATATTATTTTTTATAATAAATTGTGATTTCATTTAAATTTTAAATGTTAAAAAAAAATTAAATTACACTTTAATTTTTAAATTTTAATATAATTAATGGATCAATATTTATATTTTTAAAACTAAATATTTAAATCTCTTTCTAATTAATCCGTTCAAATTTGAGGTGACATCTATTTTTGCCGTTAATAATGTCTTTATTACTACTCTTTATAAATAGATAAATTACACGTTAGTTCTTAAATTTTAGTATAATTAATAGATTGATCTCTATATTTTTAAAATCAAACACTTAAATCCTTCTATAATCAGTATGTTTAGATTTTAATCTTATCATATATTTATTGTAATTAAAAACATAAAAATGTATTTATTGTTCCTTTTTAAATTAAAAATATTAAAATGTTAGCGTTTCATTCATTTTTTTCTTATTTATTAAAATTTAAACTTTCAATCTTTTCTTTTTCATTTAAAAAAACATTCAAATCTGCATTAACGTTTATTCAGATTATCATATTTAACTAAATTTTAACTTTTATTCTTCAATTTTCCTTCATTAAAATATTTTAGTACTTAATAATTTCAAAATATTCAAAAAATATTTACAATTTTAGTCATTTTTACGTGATACTAAATAATTTTTAAATAAATTTTAAATATTTTATAAAAAATATTTTAAAAAGAAATTATACTTTCAGAAATTAAACCACCTACTATCTGTAAATTAATATCTATAATATATGGAAAAATGGTAATTTTGGATGGATTGAATATAAAGGTATTTAAAAATTCAATTTTAAAAAATACAAAGACTATTATGTTAATTATACTAAAATTTACGGATTAAAATATAGTTTATGTAATATAAAATACTTCACCTATGTTGGTAAGGATTCAAGTGTTATTAAGAGTATTTTAAGTATTTGAAATTTTTATTTTTCCTTTTATCTGTTGACTAGCAGAATTATGAATCGAAAAACATCTCGTTTGGACAGGTTAATTATAAAGAAATTTAAGTATTCGATTTTAAAAATATAAGAAACAATTTATTAATTAAGCTAAAATTTAGATACTAAAATATAATTTACTCTAAAAAATATATACTATTCTTATACTTGAATTTTTATCATAATTTTTGTTTTAATTAAATAGTTAATTTTTTTAATATTTAATATTACAATATTAGTATTTATTATTCAAACATAATATTTTATTAAATCCAAGGTAAAATTTAGATTTATTTGTCAAAAAATTAAATTGCACTTATTTACATGTTAATGAAAAATTTAGGACTTGTTTAAACTTTTTGCCCATGACAATTAAAAGCACCTTTATCAACATATTTTCCTTAACCGTAACCTCCTTGCACAAACTCATTAAATCAATTATCGGAAGGAAATTTTCTATAAAAAAGAAAATGGAAGGAAAATTGTGGAGTTTCTGCACAATAAGTTTTTATTTTTAATAATTATTGTTAAATTTCCATACAGCTAGTCTTTTGAAACACAATGAGTTTTTATTGTTTTGATAATTATTGTTAAATTTCCATAACAGTTGGTCATTTGAAACATCACTAGAATCTTCTGCAGCAGGAGCCAATAGGCCTATTTTTGGGCAAGTCTTGCAAAGAATTTATCTGACTACTTCGAATAGTATAGCTCCTCTAGCCTCTAATGCATTGATATATTCATCCCTTTTACTTGAATAAATCCTTGGCGCCATTTAATAGAGAGAGTATTTTTAAGAATGACATATTTATCTTTTTTATAATGCTAGACCGGCTAAATGCTAGACCGGCTAAATGAAGTGGGTTTCTGATACCTTAGACCTATTTCACTTTTTCGGGTTTACCTTCTCCTAAAGTGAGAAAAGTCCGGCAGTTATCAAATTATATAATAATATATTTCATAACTCTTCAAAATATTAAGACATTAATATTATTCTGTGATTATATACGACTGCATAATAGCAGTCCAATAAAAATAAATTTAATTTTTATAATTTTAAATATTTATACACTCGTATATTAATTAATTAATATAATTATAATATTTTAATAAATAAAAAATAAAAAAATAATAATAGCCTGGCGCCACTCCATTCTTAAAAAAAAAAGAATGGCTGGCGTCTGTTAAATAGGCGCCAGGCTCTCTTTTCGGCCGCCACCTAGTAGTCCAACCCCAAATCTACAAATAATTTTTCTCTAACCCTAAATCCACAAATAATTCTTCTCCCACCCCTAATTTTGCAAAAAGTCCTAAAAAGAAAATATTTAACTTTTTTTTACTGCCACTTATTTTTTTTTGTTGGTTACACTCTTTGAATTGTCATTTAGATGCGTTCTAATTATAAATTTTTTCCTCATCAATTATAAACATTTCAAGTGGTTAGTTATCTTATTTTTCTATGGTGGAATTTTAATATTTTAGGTCCTTAATAATCCTAAGATCATATTGTCGCCTTCCTTAATTGGCTAATTCTTAAAGGACTAAAATGTTAAGGGCTCTACTTAGAAGGATATACTGTAGCCCAATGATGCTCAACCAAATGAGACTTGCTTATGGAGTTTTGGCTTGCTATAGATCTAATAGTGGAGGAGACGGCTTGCATGCGGACACTTCTTTGTCCTTCAATAAGTTCTTGACCAATTTTGGCATAGTTGGAATGAAGTGGTCCTCTTTTAATATTTTGGCATTGAGTTTTAGTTTTCATACTATTTTTTTTTTTTGGCTCGGTACTTTATTGGTGTTCTTTGTGTTCTTTTTTTTTTTTTTTTAAATAAGAAACGGATTTCTTTTAGTTGTTTAGTAATGGGTGTTTGGAGTCAGGTTATCGTGATAATTCAATGATATTTCGATAATCTATTTTGAATTCACCTCTTGATGGGTGGGCTCTTAGCTGTGAGCCTCGAGTCTTTTATTATGTTACCTAATTTCTGCTGGTGTTTCAAAATCAGTTCTTGAATTTTATTAGGTCTTATGGTCTTATTGTGCATGAATTCTTATTTTTATGACAAAATTTTTTTTAAAAAAATACATAAAAAAAGAATTATACATTCTCGGTTAAATCTTGCCTCAATCTTTTAGAAGCAAGACTAATAAGCCAAAACGTCAATATGCATCATCTTCATCTTTATTTAAACTTAAATATAGTAATCAATTTGGGAAGTCACTATGCAACCCAAAAAACAATAATTTCTTTTAAGAAGACTCAATTTGTATAAATAGAAGGTAATTCTCCAACACCATTCTATACATAATCCTATGAGGTTGAAGAAGAATGTTTTTCATTATAACTTGCCAAATATGATCTCCACTGTAGCTTAACCATTTTCAACTAATTTTGTAGGTCGATATTCAAAATTGTTTGATCTTTCATTTCAATTAGCTTTGTATTTCATGTTCTCAATTGCATTAACTCTTGATTACAAACATAAAAAAAATGAATGAATAAATAGATACAAATGCATATAATATAAACTAAACTTTACATAATAATTAATTTAAAATTCAGTAAATTAAATATTTATATAACTAATAAATATTGAAATATTTAACACTGTTTTTCCTTAAATATTATTGAGAATTTGAATTTACCTTATAAATAGAGCAAATACTCATTATGTGCACTTCATCTCTTATTGGACCGATCCGATAAAATTAAAATTTAGATAATGTTTAAATTACCTTTTAGCATCCAACTGATAAATAATAAATTTTTAAATAATTAATTTTTTTATTTGGTGAATTCTTTAAAACAAAGAGGATGATAACTGATAAATATTTGGCAATGATAGATAATAAATACTTATCGACTACATTTTCGATCGACTCTAATTGTAAAGTTTTTTGTCAGATGATGCATTATTTTTTTTATTTGAATCATATAACTCTTTTAGTATTCAAATAAATTTTAATATATTAATAAATTATTTATAAATATAAATAAATATAAAATATAATAATAATAATGGTATAAATTATAATGTTTATATTTTATATTATAAAAATATGCATATACATCTAAAATAAATTATATTTTTATTGAAAATCATATTTTTAAATGTTATATTTATATAACTATTAATTTTAGATATATTTAATAAATAAATAAATAATATGATATATACTCTTATTTTACATATTAATAATCACAAAATGTTTAAATCGTTACAATTGTAACTAATCATCCATTATCAGTTATTAAATATTAGTCATTAGTTAATAAAACTTAACAAATACTAATATGAAATTTTTTTATTAATATTATTGAATTACATCTTTAAATTTTAAAATAATATCTCAAGTTATATTTTTATGTATGTTTATTGTTATTATTTTTAAGTTTAAAAAATATAATTAATAATTAAAATAGTGTTGATTGTATTTTTAAACTTAATTAATTTATAAATACATAATAATTTTACTATTTGTTGTAAAAAAAATAATAATAGATATTTATATGATTTTATTTAAGTTTTCTTATTAACCTTCTATCAAACACTATTAATTGTTATTCTATTAATTATTTTTTTCTCCTATAACAATTACTCCATTAAAATATATAAGATAACATTTAATCTCTAATTTTTAAATTTGTGACAAACACACCCTTAGCATTGAAAATTTTCATTAATTTTAATTTATCAAACAACTAATCATTCCTTTTTAAAATTTCAAGTAAAATTAATATTTATAATTTTAAAAATGATTTATTATTAGTAGCTAATTATCCTTTACATAATTTTTTTTTTTTGCTTAAAGGAAAATGTTAATGGTTAAATCTTAAACATTTGGTGACCTCCGAAGCCCACTTCAATATTTATAAGTTTTTATAGTTTTGCCTCTTTGGTGGTGAAATCTTCCTCTCTTCTACCGGTATCAAGTGTTATTAAGTGTTATTGATTGTGTCTAAGTTTCTTTCTATTTGTTTTCATCTTCTAGATATGTGCTTTATTTATGAGAGTTTAAGCAGATGATATGAGAAGACAATATTTATCATAAGTTGCAATCATCTCTAAAGGGTTGGGTTTCTTCTTATTAGGAGGCTTGTATGCATATCAATCTACCCATTTTTTAGATAGGTCGTGTTTGCCAGTTATAATACTCGACTAAATTTCGGTATCGAGATTTTAAATTTTTAATACATTTATGTTGAAATCTGAAATTTTGAAACTAGAGATTTTAGAAGGGTAAAATGAGTTTTTATAAAAAGAATTTTAAGTATTTTTGAAAATATTTTTTAAAAATAATTTTTAATTAAAATTACGCCTTCAATTATCAAAAATGTAAGTTTGGCTGCAGATGGTGACTTTTCTAATCACCTATAAATTGAGCTCAACTTGAAAATGGAAAGAGATTTTCTCTATTGTCGAGCAAAGGTGAGCATATGCTAAATTCTTAATACATATTGCTTTATTCCTCCATAAACCCTTTAGAAATTGATGAAGCACATATCTAGAATTGAAATTTTCTTTTCTACAACTTTCCTCTTCCTTCTTTTAGGATTGTTGGGGTTTGGCTCTTCAAAGAGGTAAAGACTTCAGTGTTTAAGTTCTTTTAAAATGCATATAAATCATTTTTGAACCATTTTATGTTAGTTTATAGTTGAGCAATACATGTGAGATTGTTATTTTGTGTGCTAGTGTTGAGGCCTCAATAGTTTGAAAATTTCTTGTTTTAATAAATGCATGTTGAAGATTAGGACAGCTTTGAGTGATCTTAGACCTTATGAGTTATATTAAATAGTTTCTAGCTTCTGCATGTGTGTGTGGTCTAGTTTGGGGGCTAATGTACCATGGCAGAATCAAAATTTATATTGCAGAAATACCCAGATCTAGCCACCGAACTTGCTTGTGTAGGCGCCACCTTTGGCAACCTAACCTACCTCCGAAAGTTAAACTTTTAGATCTATACAGAGACTTTAGGCCGCTGAACCTACCGCTATAAGTCTCCTGTTAAGCTGTTCCCAATCCGTTTTTCTGCATGTTTTCCATATACTTTTAGGGATTTTTTAGAATAGTTTTAAGATTTTTAAAAGTTACGTTTGGTTCTTCATTTGGGTCAATTTGTGTAGAATTGGACTTGGAAGATTGCAGAGACCAACAATAAGGTAACTGTTAGAGAGCAAGAGTTGTATCTGCAAGAGGTGAATAGAACTAAACTAAAATTTTATTTTAATCAAATCAAATATTTTTAAGTATGCTCATGCATCATGAATAGTATTTATATTTGAATAGGCTATTCTGCATTAGATTCACAAATATGATCTATTGCATATTTAACTTTCACTGTGGATGGATATTAGATAATCCACTAGTCCTTGTGTTATGATATGAAATATTTATGTATAATCGATATTAAGTCCAAGTCGAGACCTATTCTATACCCCTGTCATTATATAAGAGAAACATTAGGGTGTCCATTCTATACCTTTTGACACTATGGATATATTATATTTAAGAGAATGTCCTAATAAGTATCCGTTGTAGGCCGAACAATATTAAATTTTATGGAGGATTACTAGTGACAAGTCCATTTTATTGTGAATTATTTATGTTACGATGCATACATTTGAGTATATGTTATATTAAACTGTTTTATAATATGTTTCTACTTACTAGGCTAACATAGTTTATCTCTTTTCTCTAACATAAGTTTGTAAGATCAGAGTTAGCGTGGGAGTTCAACAGAATCCTTTGGGTTTAGTTCTTTATATAATACTTAGTTATGGATATGTAAGATTGTTACGGTTTAGTATTATGCTTTGTCCAAAGTTATTTTATAATCCCTTTGTCAATAATCTTAGTATGTAAAATGTTTTAAATTTTTTTTCATGTTATGTTTGAATCGATATATGTGGTATGTTATGATATTTATACCGAAGTATTTAATGAGAGATCTAGTATATGTTTATGTTATAAAGTTATATTTTTATACACATACAAAGTTTGATTCATGATGATATTCTTTATATGTTTTAAGATCATATTAGGATTATATCAGATGTACCAGGATATAGAATATACTTGATACAAGTTCTAACGACCTTAAATCGACTTAAACTCTAGCGCCAGTAACAGTTTGATTTTTTAGGACGTTACACTACTAATCGCAATATTCAAACTAAAAAAGACTAAGAAATCAAATTCTACTTGTTCCCTTTTATTTGCGTGTTCACATGATGAAGAGATGGAGAAGTTTGCAAATGAGATTTTGGTGATTTGTAAAGATGTAGTCTCAATTAAGTTGCTAGTTCTCTTTGAAAATAGCTTTAGATCCCTAGTTTGGTAGTAGCATATTAAAGATTTTCTCTAGGTAACATGGTTACAACACATCAGTGGTGTTTTTAGAGTTCCTGGTGTGGGGGTTGGATATATTGATGGTTGGTTCTAATTTTTTGGTTATTGAGTAGGTTTGGGCTTTTCTCTTAAACTTATTATAATATCTTTCACTATATCTACCTTACTGTTAGCCAATTGAGCCATGATAATGCAATAGCAAAATAGCAAAATTACGTATTAAAAATATAATAAAGGTAAATAATATAAAATTTATTTTTTAATTTAAATTTATCTCTATATTATTATTAAAATATTAAATAAATCTAAAGGATACTAAATAGGTCGAAAAAGCATAACTCACACTTAAAATTTTTATAAGTGACGGTCAATGATAAATTTGATTTACAATATGAATTTTTGCCTTTTCAACTATGATTAGCGGGCAAAATTTTTAATCTTTTAGCCATAATGCAATTTAAGAAAAAAAAAAACCACAGAATTTGGGATGCGTTCAATTGAAATTTGTCAAAGCATCGGCCATTCATTCAGGCACAAACATTGAAGCAGAAAATATATTCTTTTTTAAAAAAAAAAGAAAAATAAAAGTTAATACATATAAATCGTTTTGTGCTTTGCCGATCAAGGGTTAACATCAAATACATCACAATGGAGTTGATCACTTGATCCGACGGCAGAGAGTGATCCCATCACCAACCGGTAGCATGCAAATCTCAATCCTTGGATCAGCTGGTAGGGCCTTATTGAGCTCCATCACAAAGTCCCTGTAGTACTTGACATACTTCCTTAGGGGTGCATCAGGTGGGGCCACCACAGACCCGTTCCACAGTGTGTTGTCGTACCCGATCACTCCTCCAACTTTCACTAATTCAATCAATCTCTTGTGGTAGTTCAGATAATTGTCCTTATCAGCGTCGACAAATATGAAGTCAAAAGTTCCATGATACTTGCCCTGTGGTTCACAACACCAAAGCATTACTCCAATTTTATTGATTGATTGTTGAAATTAAATCTAAAAGAATAATACTAATAAACTCTAATTCAATAATATTAGGGCCTTATCCAATGGAGGTCTCAAATTTAAATTTATTTGAAGTTAATTATGACAAAATAAAAAAATTACAAAAAGTTCTAATAAATTTGGCCTCCTCTGTTCTTCATTTAAGGTGAAAAAAAAAATCATATCACTTAGGCCAAATATGGTTACTTTTATAAAAATATAATGTAACATTCATTTTAAAGTTATTTATCTTAAATATATCATATTTATGTGAAAAATGCACTTCTAAAATTGCCAAAAAAGTTTCAATTTCCATCTTTAAAGTTGACTCAAGAAAAAAAATATAAAACCATAAGATTAATCTTAGATTTTTTTTAAAAAGTTTTTCCTTGATAAATTCGTATCCTGCTGAAAATAAGAAAAGAAAGACAATATGATAATTCCTTTTTTCAGAATTTATATAAATATATATTAAAAAATCATACTTCTGCAATCATTTGATCAAGCACAGGCAAAGCAGGGCCTTCTTTGAAATCAATCTTGTGTGCAACACCAGCTTTCTGGATAACAGGCAGACCCAGCTCATAATTTTCTCTGTTTATGTCCATGGCCAAGATCTGCAACAATCAAATCAACACACATATCAATCAACTAACTCAATGAGTGGTTTTTTCAGATTTTTGTAATATAATCAATCTCTCCATCTGGGTTTGTGAGATTTGATTCTACAAAACCAAATTACCTTTCCATCATCAGGAAGAGCAAGAGCAGTTGCCAAGAGAGAATATCCAGTATAGACACCAATTTCCATGGTATTCTTGGCATTCATAAGCTTCAAAATCATGTTCAAGAACTGCCCTTCATCAGCTGATGTAGTCATAATATTCCTATAAATTCATTCACACATCAAATACAATCAGCAACCCCAAAGACAAAAACCCAGAAATATTTCAATAAGTTTTTGAGAATCCGGATCAAGAACAGAACAAACCAGGGATGCTTGGCAGTTAGCTCCCTGAGCTCCTTCATAGGTTCAGGCTCTCTTGGATACACGCTAGTCTCAAGTATATACTAAAAAACCGCAAAAACAAAAGATCAGAAGCCGAAGAAGAAGAAGAAGAAATCAGGATAATTTGAAATCGAAGGTTCACCTGGTAAAGTTCATCGCTCTGCAGAAGGCTTTTGTGGCCAACTTCTTGGTGCCTGCCTGCCTGATTTTGCTGTTCATTGTTGGAAGCCATTGATGTGGGCTTTTGTTTCTTGTTTCTACGATTGGAGTTGAAGAGGATGAATGTCTGGGTTAGGGAGAGCTGATTCTGAAATGGGAAACGGGAGAGATGTATTTATGGAGATGAGAGGCCGGTTCGAATCGGAGTAGAGAGTTGTTGGACCGGCTGCCAACCGATCGGGGGTTGGTAAGGTATAGTGATAGTGTTGGTATGTGGAGCCCACTCATCGATGCGCAATCGTTGAATTTTCAATTTCACAGGTTCATGGTCCTCTTGGCGTCTTGCCTTTGCGCGGTTGGTGTACTGACAACGTGACGTCATTTTATGGTAATAATTAATAAATAATAATAATAATAATAATATATATGTGCTCAGCTTCTCCCATGTGCGAAACTTTTTTTAATGTTAAATTTATTTTGTAGGTTTTTGAATTACATCCAAATTAATGTATATATTTTCATATTTTTCAAATTAACAGGGCAATCCCTGTAATCAAATGGAAGATCTTTTTATCTAATTTTTAATTAATTATAATTAAAATATTTTTAAAATATAATATTATTTAAATATTAAATTATATAAAAAATTAGCTCTTGTATTTTTAGGTTTTATTTTTAAAAATTAAAAATTAATAATTTTATGCAATGAAAAAATAGATATTAAACTATTAAGTACTAAAAATAAAAATAGATATACTTTAATTTTGACATTTGTCAGATACGTAAAAGTATTTTTTTTATTTTTTAAAAGTTAATTGAAAATTTAAAACTTCAATACTTTTTAATAATCACTATCCACCTTTAAATTAAATGAACTAATCTATCTCCTAAATTAAATAAATATTTTAATTTAAAATGAAATGCAAGAGAACCATAAGAATTTTATCTTAAATAATATATACTATTTTCGATTGAAATGATGTAATTTATTTTTCTATTTTTTTAAAATTTTATTTTTCATATGTTTTACCATACAAAAACTGCATTATAAAACTAAAAAGATAGCAAAGATTATAAAAATGAAAACAAATCTAAAAAGTTAGAAAGAAACTAATTAGAAGGCAACAAATTACGTAGACAATGTTTAGCAACTAAATCAATAAAATAATTAATCACATGAGAAATACAAGAAAAGATAAGGGATGTAAAGCAAGAGTGAAATTGAAGAATAGTCAAAACAGATAAACTAATTGTCCAGGGTAGAGAGGGAGGATTACCACAGAGAATAGTATACAAAATAAAAAAATTTGTCTCACATTTAAGGCAGAATAACCTGTATGGAAAGCCCATAAAATGCCTTCTAGAACAGTTCGAACCTCACCAGCAATAACATAGAACACCATAACTTTTTAGTAAAATCAAAAAGTATCGTACTCGTACAATCAGACGTGATAAGAACAATAGCAGCCAAAGGAAATTGATCTTTCCAAGACACGTCACAATTGAGTTTGACAAAACCAAAGAAGGAGGATGCTAAACCAGACTAGAAGGCACTCTAGAGGAACTACCTAAAGGAGAGGAATAAAAATACCCCACTAAGCTGAAACTACTGAAGGTCAAGAGAGATTTGGCAAGAGATAAAGAAAGGATCAAGCTGTAAATTATTGAAAACACAGCTATTCCTAGCCTTCCAAATATGCCAAAGCCTAATAACAACCACGGTCAGAAGATAAGAACCTTGAGAATGTGAATGCAAGGAAGCCAACATATCCTCCCACCATTAAGCAAAACTAGAAAAACCAAAAGCATCAGACTTATATGTTTCACCGCCTTAAGCTGAGAGTGACATATTAGACAAGTAGAGGTAGGTACCAGACGTTGATTAACTAAAGTAGCTAGGACAAGTAGAGCCCCATGAATGCAATGCCAGAGAAAAATACACAACTTCGGTATAACCTGAGTAGTCCAAATGCTTTTCTAGATATGGAAAGGAGGATTCAAAGAGGAGATTGAGTATGGAAAACTAGCATGAGCAGAATCTTTATTCATAAGAAGATAGTAACCTAACCGGAACATATATTGCCCATTGGACATATACAACAAGTGGAACAACGGGAATGGAAAGGATGACCAGTACAAGAGAGACATCAAACAAACAGTGCACTAATAGTTGATTCCAAGATAAAAGTTAGCAATTAATGAGATCGGCCACCTTAGTGAGGAAAATTGGATGGTAGAGGGAACCAAGGATGAGACCATAGAGAAGTAGACATGCCATCTCCAATATTCAAATGAGCCCTAAGACGAAGAATAGATTGGCCATCAAGCAAGCTCTGCCAGATCCAAGCAAGCTCTATCCCCCATATATTTATTCTAATGTTATAATTTTAAATCCAATTAGAATAAAATTTTCTAGGATTCTAAAAGCTATATTGAAATCTGAAATGTTTTGTATCTTTAAAATAAAATGAATAAAAAGTATGACTTCAGTTTGAATAATAATTTGGATTGTTAATCGTTCCAATTCCTAATAGGGAATTCTTATTTTGCTTAGAGACTTATTTTGCTTAAAGATATTCATTTGTATGTTTATCATATCAATTACAATACTTGTGAAAAAAAAAATCTAACTAGATATGTTTGTGAAAGAATCAAATGAATAAGAAGGATAATGAGATTTGAACTATTAAGGAAAAGGGAGAGTATAATAAAAATAATTAGGGGGTCGAGCAGACCTAAAGAGACTTAAACCCTCACGATTTCTAAAGTCCATGAATTTTTCTTTTACTATAAATTTTCTTGTTGTCCATATTGACATGTAGAATGAGATTATATCTCTATTCTAGTCCGATTAATCAGTTATCTATCATACTTTAAAAGGAATAGTTTGATCAATCAATATTTAACCTTTTTTTCAATTTGGAATAAGTTCAAAACAATTTTTTATGAGTTGGACACTTTAACTATTCAGCCATGGATACTTAGTGGAGATCCTTGTACATAGTAAATAACCAAATTCCAATTAAAATGAAATCTTTAGGTGGAATCAATGCAATTTAGGAGGAAGCAATGAAACAAACCCTTGGTGCAATATTGACAATCTCACAAAGATGAAATTTCATTTACTGATCTCACCTTTACAAAATCAATCCTTTTTTGTTGTACAAAAATATGTGGAGCTCAATATGTTTAGAAACACATGAGAGCGTTCTTTTGCATATATTATTACTAGTATTTGGATCATTCATAGCATTATTATACCTTCCTAATTCATTGTAGATTAGTTATTTGTTGGTCTAGTGACAGAGCGGTTGTCGAAGCCGGTCAAAATAATCAATTCATTTATCAACAATATAAATACTGTAGATAGTGGTGAAAGGATCGAATCCACAGGGAATTGATACTTACCTATCTTTCTTGTCAAGACCAAATAAACAAACAGAAAATAAATAGACAATGAAAATAAAGTGCAAGTAAAGTAAAAAAAAGGGTTTTGGGATTGATTCAATTAATCTAATGGTGAAAGCAAATAAATAAAGCAAATAAAAATAAAGAGGAAACAATAATGATAAAAGCTCTAGTTGAAGATTCAGATTCACTTTAGTTGATAGGATTGATCATTGACTCATATGTTCCTTTGTTGATTCAATAAATTGGCCATGGAGATTGAAGAAGCTTCTCACATCCATTGTCTCTCTTTAAGATTAAATCAATTAGGGAAAGTCCTCCAATTAATTACTAATTAACAATTGCCAAAGAACGTCTTTGAGCCTTAGGCCTTTTACAATAGTCAATTGCATAAAGATATAGAGAGAACCAATTCTAGTCACCCACATGCATGGAGACAACACTAGATCATGCGATTTCCTTGGTGATGCACCAAGTGTTCTTATGGTTGAATAAATCAAGCAATTTCGGACTTAAAATCACTCAAACCAACAATATATTACCTTGCAACAAAGAATCAATGGAGATCTTAAATAACAAAGCAATAATGTCCTTAAGCATGAAATCACAAGAATACTGAATAACAAAAGATAAACAATGTAGTCCAAGTCTCTCAATCCACAATACAACTAAAGCTTCACTTGTTCTTCAACTAGAAAGGAGGTTTCAGCCTCTCATGGCTGAAACAAAAACTAAAAATAAAAGAAAAGAAGAAAGGTAGAAGAAGAGATGTGAATTTCGTAGGTGTCTCCCAAGGGGAGCTTCGGGACCCTGTAGAGGCTTCTTATGTGGCTTTTTATAGTTGAAAAGTGTTGCCCTAGGTCATACTTACTGCCCAAGAGGTATTTTCTGCCCAAGATGTGTCTGAAAAGGTAAGAATCGCGCTTTTCGGCTTCAGAAGGAAGGCTGCGCGAAAATACACTGCTGAAGGAAGTTGGTGTGCGCGGTTTGCTCTCAGAAAGGGAAGGAGGCGCAGATTGTGCTTCCTAAATAAGTTTAGATGCTGACCTTGCTTCCTAATTAGTGTAGAGGCTGCCCAAGGTGCTGCCCATATGCAACTTGCTGCTCAAGTTGTTGCAAAAGAGGAAAGAATCGGACTGCAAGGCTTCAGAAGGAAGTTGGCGCGCAGATCGCCTTCAGAATAGGAAAGGAGCGTACCTTGTACTTGAAAAGGAAGGAAGAGCGATCCAAGGCTGCCAATAGAGGAAGAAAAGTCGTGGCTTGATGTTCATAAGGAAATATGCACGTACTAAGGCTTTCAGAAGAGGAAGGATGCGCGGATCATGCTTCCAGAAGAGGTGGCGCGCGCATGGATTGCAAAAGAGGCAGGAGAATGCAGTCATTAATGTGCAGAAGTGGAAATATATATGTCCAGTCTTTCCTTTTTAGGTGGAGCCTTCATTTGAATTTTAAACGCTGAACGCAGAAGAGGCAAGTGTGCCTTGATGAGACCTTGCTGCCTAAATTGGAAGATTTGACTGCTGCAGTACGTGCACATCTTTGAATAAGGAAAGAAAGATCTGCGATTCGAAATTCAAATAATTTCCTGACTGAGCTTTCCTTATTTGCTTTTGTCTCTGCACTTTCCTCATTTGAAGACTTTCCTTTCCTGAAAACCTGCCTTATTTGAAAACTTTCCTTTCTTAGCACATGTTCTAAATAAGGCAGGAAAGATTCTGCAGTTCGAATTTCGGACAGTTTGCTAACTGTGCTTTCTGACACTTTCCTTATTTGGCACTTTCCATATATGAAAACTTTCCTTATTTAGAACTTTCCATATATGAAAACTTTCCTTTTCTGGAACTTTCCATAATTGGCACTTTTTGGCAGTTTTAAGAGCATTTTCTCCAGAATGTCTCTTTACACCTAAAATCTGCAAAACATTATTAAAACCACAAAATTAGGTAGAAAAGGTGCAAATAAACATTAAGAACATCATGATAAAGTGGGCTAAAATATGCTCTGTCATCTAGGTTTAGCTTATGATGTATTTGGAAGCTCTCATATAAATGAATATTTTATCGAACCTTTTTTCTTGATATTATAATCCGAATTTTGAAAATGTTTTGTAATTTTATCTAATTTTGAAATCTAGATGGGTTAGCGTGTATTATTTGGTGACATGGCATGTTTCGTGTTTTTTTTTTAAATAGTTTTTTATGGAACCTACCAGACATGTAAGATTACTATAGATGTCATAGCTAGTAACCAGGGTTAACTTATATTAATTAATTAAAATAAAGATAAATTAGTTTATCATTTATTAAATTGAAGAGAAGATTGAAATGTCTAGATCCCAAATTGAAAGCTCGCTGTAATGTTTCGAATTTTTAATTTATTTATCTTATTATTAAATTCTACCGGCGCCTGGA
Organism: Manihot esculenta; assembly: GCF_001659605.2. Classification (NCBI taxonomy): domain Eukaryota; kingdom Viridiplantae; phylum Streptophyta; class Magnoliopsida; order Malpighiales; family Euphorbiaceae; genus Manihot; species Manihot esculenta. The sequence goes on from NC_035170.2 coordinate 18,321,979, forward strand.
ATTGCAATTTTAGTCCGAATGCGCGGGCTCCGAAACTGACCTCCAAAAGGGGTTAATATTATAGTCTTTCCTTCTATTTTCAGATGTCCTGGAAGCAATTGAGGTGTCACAATTAGCATTGATAAGTTCGAACTCAAATTATCATTTTATTATAATATTTATGTTTAACTTAATACATTATTGAATATATGTATTATGATTACTATAATTGAGCGAAGTTGTTTGCTATAGCAATATATTATAATTAAGGATTTTAGTAAAAATTTGTGAAATTTTTTTAGAATATATTCAATATTTGTAGAATTGTAGAGGATTTTAAATGTGAGTTAAAATTTATAATTGGCTATTATTGGTTTGTTTTGAGAATACTTGAAAAAAGTTATATATTATTGTAATACCCGGCTAGACTCCGGTATCGGAATTCCTACCGTCCGGTGGAATCTCGGATGTCGGAAGCCTCTAGTAGGGTAGAAACATGTTTTCATAAAATGTTTTAAAGTATTTCATGGTTTTAAGTATGAAAGTTAAATGAGTTTTTCATGAAAAGTCTTTGGAGGAAAACCCAGGTTCGGCCGCCGAAAGTCAAGTTTGGCCGCCGAACATGCATGCGTTTTGGAGGCACGTTAGGCCCCCGAAAGCATGAGTGAGGGAAGTTCAGGTTCGGCCGCCAAAAGTCAAGTTCGGCCGCCGAACATGGCATGCATGCGGAAGCACTTTCGGCCCCCGAACGTGGCCTGGCCAGCCACTATAAAAGGGTCACTTAGTCGAAATGGGCGAGCTTTCTCCCATTTTCGGCCACAGCTAGCTTCCGACCTCCCTCTCCCCAGATCTAGTGTTTTTCCTTCAAATCCCCACCATTTTTCTTGAGTTTTAAGCTTGCATTGAAGATTTTGAACTTTTGAAACAAGTTTTGGAGCTTTGGGAACTCAGGAGCTCATTTTCGTGGATCTCCAAGTTTAGGTCGTCTTCCTCTCGATCTTCAAGAGGTAAGGGCCGATCTTAAGCTCCTTATATGTTTTAAATAAGTTTTATGAAGTTTTATGGGGTAGAAATGCATGTTTAAGTTAGTTGAGCTATGTTAGGTTTTATGTGATTTTTGAACAATGTGGCATGTTTGAGTATGTTTGAAGTGTTGTAGTTGGGGTATATGCTAGTTTGAGGCCCCTAGGTGTAATGTATGATATGTATGCATGTTTTAGAGCTAGTTTATGCATGATTGGTGAGTTTGGAGTAAAAAATGCACAAAGGAGCCAAGTTTCTGCCCTTTGGCAGAAACCAGGTTCGGCAGCCGAAGGCACTTTCGGCCGCCGAACATGGCTGGTGAGGCAGGCCTTTCGGCTGCCGAAGTTGCCCCCGAAAGGAGACTTTCATCTCTGTCTGGCACTTTCGGCCGCCGAAGGTGCCGCCGAACATGCATGAGTTTCGCCTCTGTCTGAGAGTTTCGGCCGCCGAAGGTGCCGCCGAACCTGCCTGACTTTCGGCTCTGGAGGGACTTTCGGCCGCCGAACCTGCCGCCGAAAGTGCCATGTTCAGCCATTTCTTGCATGTTTTTCTATGATTGTTTCATGATGTTTTAGGGGGTTTTTTGGGAGTATATTGGAGTTATGTTTATGTATGTTTGGTCCCTCATTGGAGTCCACCTGTGTAGGTTCGGACCCGAGGAACCGAGGACCCCAGCAGTGAGCCAGCTGCTACAGAGTTTATCAGAGCTAGCCAGAGGTGAGTGGAATAAACCTTAAGTTTTAAATTAAACGAAATATGAATTTTGAGCATGACCCATGCATCATTAATGCCATGAGTTATAGTAGGTTGTTTGCATTAGTATTCACGAATATGTTGCATTGCATTTATGATGTTGATGTGGATTGATTATTGGATGATCCTTTAGTCCTCATATGGCATGATGATGCTACGGCATGATACGGTATGGAAGTCCAGGTTGTACCCATTCTACGTCCCTGGCATGATGTAAGAGGAAGTCCAGGTTGTACCCATTCTACGTCCCTGGCATGATGTAAGAGGAAGTCCAGGTTGTACCCATTCTACGTCCCTGGCACAGTTGGACTGTATGATATGTTATGTTAAGAGAAAGACCGGTTGTACCCATTCTACGTCCCGACACAGTTGGACTATGTAGAGGACTATAGGTGACAATACCATCCGAGATGTGATTAGTTGTGATGTGTTGCATTACATAATGGCATGAAATTTTAAATATATGATTTCACTATTCTGCTCACTGGGCTTTGTAGCTCACCCCTCTCCCCTAACCCCAGATGTGCAGGTACAGGGTAGACCAGGAGGTTAGCCAGAGTTTTGAAGTATATCTATGTAATAGTTAGATTGTGGACATGACAATTGTATTGTGATGTAATGTAAGAGATTTCAGTATGTTATGTAATGAGATATATATTTTGAGGTTATAGATGTGCTTGACCCTATGAGTATTGTAATCCCTTGTTGACACATGATCTTGATGTTTATGTTTAAGCCAACTCATCTCATGTTGTATCGCCCGTTGGGGCATTGATGAGATCCCACAGAGGGATCATGATTATGGTCAGGACTATGTACATGTATGTTCAGGTTGAGTTCGACGTTTAAAAAGAAAAGTTTTAAATTTTTATGCATGTTGTTGATCATGTATGGGATTATACAGGTTTACAGGTTATATGACAGGCTTGCTACGGGTCCCGGCGGCCTTAAGTCGACCCGGATCCTAGCGCCGGTAGCGGTCCGATTTTCGGGTCGTTACAGAATGGTATCAGAGCCCTAGGTTCATGTGGTCGGACCTGGAGTGTCGGGCTCATAGAGGTTATAGAAGGTCAAGCACAATAGGAAGGTCATGTCCACTAGGATAGGATGTTGAGTCCTGTCTTGTATGATGATGTGAAATGCTATGATATGAATGATGTATATGTGATGAGGGTTCATGTGTGCCCACATGAACCATATGATGCTAATGTTTGTATGATGTGTACTGTTTTCAGAAAACAGGATGAGAGGAACTCGTCGATCTGCACGATTGACTGGAGTGCCACCTGAGGATGAGGGCACGAGCGCCCGTCCTCCTACGTTGCCTAGGGCAATGTCTTGTAGAGCCAACAGAGAAAGGGTGTCAAGGGACCCTAGAAGGTCTTTTGATGCTAGCAGAAGGGGGACAGATAGAGGAGGAAGTTCTTCAGATGTGAGGGAAGTTACAGGAGAAGATCAGAGGAGGGATGGGAACCTGGATGTGAGCATGGAGGAAGAGGGGACAGGGGAGTCTCAGGGAGGCGTTCAGGCCTCGGGGTATGGTTTTCCACCCCATTATCCACCCTTCCCACAGGGTTCAGGGTATCCGATGGGAGGTACATCGGATTACTCCAGCTTTAACCCCTACCCTACCTACATGCCTTATCCACCTTTCTATCCACCCTACACACAGTATCCAGCTTATCCACCCTCACCCTTCTATCCAAACCCGGCAAACCCCACCTCGGGGAATGCTGCACCTCCACCTCCACCACCTACAGAACCAGCAGTCCCAGTTACTCAACTTCCTAGACCTAGCTCAGCTGATGGGAGCAAGGTAAAGATGACAGATTACCTCAAGCTAGATGCTCCCAAATACAAGTCAGGGGATGACCCCTTTGAGTATCTGAGAGTGGTGAAGACAATAACTGATGAGCTAGGGGCAAGTGACAGCAGGGCCATTCAGATGGCAGGGTTCACTTTAAAGTGCAAGAAGGCACGGGAGTGGTTCAAGTGTTATGTGGACCCGAGACTAGACGGTATGACATGGGAAGAATTTGCGAATGAGTTCGCTGGATGGGCTTTTCCAGACAGTTCCAGAGAACTGAAGATGATTGAGTTTGAACAACTAAGGCAGTCAGAGCACATGGGTGTAGAGGAGTTCACGGATAAATTCTTGGAGCTATTGCCTTTTTCAGGGCAAGCTCTAGATACAGATACGAAGAAAGCCAAGAGGTATGTTATGAAGCTGCATTCCAGGTACTCCTCGTTAATTCAGTCAGCTGAGAGAGAAAGTTTCCACACTGTGGTGGATATGGCTTGAAGAATGGAAGCAAGTGCTATAGTTGAGGGGTCAGTGAAGCAGTCAGTGACCCAGTCTTCAGGGGTTAAGACCCCAGGCAGAGGAGGACCAGGTTTCTCTTCTCAGAGCTCAGGTAAGAAGAGGTGGGATAACACCACCAGGAAGCCAAAGAAGAATAAGTTTTGGAACAAGTTGAAATCCGGTCTGGGATTTGGCGGTGGCTCGAGCTCAGGCTCAGATGGTACAGAATGCCAGAGATGTGGAAGACCGCACAGGGGAGTGTGTCGAGCTGGGACTAATGCATGTTTCAGATGTGGACAGGAGGGACACATGGCTCGGCAGTGTCCTAGAGCGCCTTTTATGGGCCAGCCCCAGCAGACAGCTTCTGGTAGTGTGGCACAGCCAGCAGTTCCAGCCACAACTCAGGACAGTGGCAGAGGTAGAGGGAGACGGGCAGCCTCTTCTTCTGGTTCCCGAGGTGAAGGTCCATCAGCTCCAGCCAGGATCTTCACCATGACTTAGTAGGAGGCTAACACATCCAACACCGTAGTGTCAGGTAATCTCGTCATTGGGTGTTCTGATGTGTATGCATTAATGGACCCGGGTGCATCTCATTCATTTATTGCTCCGAGAGCCGTTGAGAGGTTGGGTCTGATAGTCTCTGGGTTAGAGTGTCCCCTATGGGTCAGTGGACCCAAGTGTGACCCGTCAGTGGCAGTGTCAGTCTGCCAGTACAGTCCAGTTTTTGTTGAGGGAAGATGCCTCTCCGCCGACCTTGTGGTTCTAGATTTGACAGACTTTGACGTCATTCTAGGGATGGATTGGCTATCTACCCATGGTGCTACCTTGGACTGCAGGGATAAGGTAGTCAGGTTCAGAGAACAGAACGGGTCAGAGGTCGTCTTCAGAGGAGACATGAGGGGCACACCTAGAGGTCTGATATCAGCTCTTCAGGCTCGTAGGTTGCTTAGGAAGGGATGTCAGGGGTACTTAGCTCATGTGAGAGAGCTAGACAGTCAGGTCAGGGAGCCGGCCTCAGTGCCAGTTGTCAGAGAGTTTCAGGATGTCTTTCCTGATGAGCTTCCAGGTTTACCACCTGCTAGGGAGATAGAGTTCGAGATAGAGTTGGTGCCTGGAACTAGACCGATCTCTATCCCTCCCTACAGGATGGCCCCAGCCGAGTTAAAGGAGTTGAAAGAGCAGTTGCAAGAGCTGGTAGACAAGGGCTTCATCCGACCGAGTACCTCACCTTGGGGTGCTCCGGTCTTGTTTGTGAGGAAGAAGGATGGATCCCTTAGACTTTGTATCGACTACAGGCAGTTGAACAAAGTCACTACAAAAAATAGGTACCCTCTGCCAAGGATCGATGATCTATTCGACCAGCTAGCAGGAGCGAGTTGTTTCTCCAAAATAGATCTGAGATCGGGGTACCATCAGCTAAGGATAAGGGATGAAGATGTGCCGAAGACAGCCTTCAGGACCAGATATGGGCATTTCGAGTTCCTTGTAATGCCGTTCGGGTTAACAAACGCCCTTGCAGCATTCATGGATCTCATGAACAGAGTATTTAGCCAGTACCTGGATCACTTCGTTATTGTCTTCATAGATGATATCTTGGTGTATTCCAGGAATGCAGAGGAGCATGCCCATCATCTGCGGTTGGTCTTGCAGACTTTGAGGGAACATGGCTTGTATGCCAAGTTCTCTAAATGCGAGTTCTGGCTGAGGAGCATTTCGTTCTTGGGGCATGTAGTGTCAGAGAATGGGATTGAGGTGGACCCCAAGAAGACAGAAACTGTGGCTAACTGGCCTAGACCCACTTCAGTGACAGAGATTAGAAGTTTCTTGGGTTTGGCAGGTTACTACAGGAGGTTCGTTCAGGACTTCTTGAAAATAGCAGCTCCTCTGACCAGACTAACCAGGAAGAATCAGAAATTTCTGTGGACCGACCAGTGCAAAGAGAGTTTTGAAGAGCTTAAGAAGAGGTTGACTTCAGCACCAGTTTTAGCTCTGCCATCTAGTGATGAGGACTTTACGGTCTTTTGTGATGCATCCCGTGTGGGATTGGGTTGTGTACTAATGCAGAAGGAGAGGGTGATCGCTTATGCTTCTAGGCAGCTAAAGAAGCATGAGTTGAATTACCCCACACATGACCTAGAGATGGCAGCAGTAATCTTTGCACTCAAGATGTGGAGGCACTACCTCTATGGGGTAAAATGTGAGATCTTCACAGATCATAAGAGCCTGCAATACATCCTGAGTCAAAGAGATTTGAATTTGAGACAGAGGAGATGGGTGGAGCTACTGAGTGACTATGATTGCAAGATTCAGTATCATCCGGGTAAGGCGAATGTCGTGGCAGACGCCCTAAGCCGGAAGTCACTAGGCAGTTTATCTCACATATCGGCAGAGAGGAGGCCAGTGGTGAAGGAGTTCTATAAGCTTATTGAGGAAGGTCTACAGATGGAGTTATCTGGTACAGGTGCCTTAGTGGCCCAGATGAGAGTGGCACCCGTGTTTCTGGAGCAGGTGGCTCAGAAACAGCATGAGGACCCGGAGTTAGTGAAGATTGCCAGGACTATTCAGTCAGGCAACGATAGCGAGTTCAGATTCGACAGCAAGGGGATCCTCCGCTATGGGAGCAGATTATGTGTACCAGATGACATTGGGCTAAAAGGAGACATTATGAGAGAGGCTCATAATGCAAGATACAGCATTCACCCCGGAGCCACCAAGATGTATCAAGATCTAAAGAAGGTTTATTGGTGGCCAGCTATGAAGAAAGAAGTGGCACAGTTCGTGTTAGCCTGCGAAGTGTGTCAGAGGGTGAAGCTGGAACATCAGAAGCCGGCTGGAATGCTTAACCCGCTACCTATTCCAGAATGGAAATGGGAAAATATAGCTATGGACTTCGTAGTGGGGTTACCGGTAGCGTCCAACAGAGTGGACTCCATATGGGTGATTGTGGACAGACTCACCAAATCTGCTCACTTCATTCCTGTCAGGAGTGGCTACTCTGTGGACAAGTTGGCGCAGGTATATGTGGATGAGATCGTCAGGTTGCATGGGGTTCCTGTTTCGATAGTGTCGGATAGAGGGCCCCAGTTCACCTCCAGGTTTTGGCGGAGTCTGCAGAACGCCATGGGTACTAGGTTGGATTTCAGTACTGCCTTCCACCCCCAGACTGATGGACAGTTAGAAAGGACCATCCAGACTATCGAAGATATGCTCAGAATGTGTGTGCTGGACTTTGGCGGTTCTTGGAGGCAGCATCTACCTTTGGTGGAGTTTGCCTACAACAACAACCATCATGCTAGCATCGGGATGGCTCCATATGAAGCTTTGTACGGAAGGAAGTGCAGATCACCTGTTTGCTGGGAGGAAGTTGGAGAAAAGGCCTTGGCAGGGCCTGAGCTAGTAGAGATCACCAGCAGGGTGGTACCCATAATCAGAGAGAGAATTAAGACTGATGCCAGCAGACAGAAGAGCTATGCAGACGTCCGCAGGAGACAGTTAGAGTTTCAGGAGGGGGATCTGGTATTGCTCAAGGTGTCTCCAATGAAGGGAGTGGTTCGCTTCGGGAAGAAAGGTAAACTAGCCCCACGATACATCGGACCCTTTGAAATCTTGCAAAAGATTGGGAATGTGTCGTACAAGATGGATTTACCTGCTTCAATGGAAAGAATCCATCCGGTTTTCCATGTTTCAATGTTGAGGAAGTTTGTGTCAGATCCGAGCAAGGTTCTTAGTGAGCCTGATGTGGAGGTCCAAGAGGATCTCACCTATGTTGAACAGCCAGTGCGGATCATAGACACCCAGATCAGAAAGTTAAGGAATAAGGAAATCCCGATGGTGAAAGTCTTGTGGAACCACCACAATATGGAAGAGTGCACTTGGGAGACACGGGAGTCCATGCTCCAGCAATACCCTTACCTTTTCTGAGGTTAGATCTCTATGTGTTTATGTGTTATGTATGTTATGTTTTATGCCATGCTATGTGTACTATTTGAGGTACATTCGGGGACGAATGTTCTTAAGGGGGGGAGAATGTAATACCCGGCTAGACTCCGGTATCGGAATTCCTACCGTCCGGTGGAATCTCGGATGTCGGAAGCCTCTAGTAGGGTAGAAACATGTTTTCATAAAATGTTTTAAAGTATTTCATGGTTTTAAGTATGAAAGTTAAATGAGTTTTTCATGAAAAGTCTTTGGAGGAAAACCCAGGTTCGGCCGCCGAAAGTCAAGTTTGGCCGCCGAACATGCATGCGTTTTGGAGGCACGTTAGGCCCCCGAAAGCATGAGTGAGGGAAGTTCAGGTTCGGCTGCCGAAAGTCAAGTTCGGCCGCCGAACATGGCATGCATGCGGAAGCACTTTCGGCCCCCGAACGTGGCCTGGCCAGCCACTATAAAAGGGTCACTTAGTCGAAATGGGCGAGCTTTCTCCCATTTTCGGCCACAGCTAGCTTCCGACCTCCCTCTCCCCAGATCTAGTGTTTTTCCTTCAAATCCCCACCATTTTTCTTGAGTTTTAAGCTTGCATTGAAGATTTTGAACTTTTGAAACAAGTTTTGGAGCTTTGGGAACTCAGGAGCTCATTTTCGTGGATCTCCAAGTTTAGGTCGTCTTCCTCTCGATCTTCAAGAGGTAAGGGCCGATCTTAAGCTCCTTATATGTTTTAAATAAGTTTTATGAAGTTTTATGAGGTAGAAATGCATGTTTAAGTTAGTTGAGCTATGTTAGGTTTTATGTGATTTTTGAACAATGTGGCATGTTTGAGTATGTTTGAAGTGTTGTAGTTGGGGTATATGCTAGTTTGAGGCCCCTAGGTGTAATGTATGATATGTATGCATGTTTTAGAGCTAGTTTATGCATGATTGGTGAGTTTGGAGGCAAAAATGCACAAAGGAGCCAAGTTTCTGCCCTTTGGCAGAAACCAGGTTCGGCAGCCGAAGGCACTTTCGGCCGCCGAACATGGCTAGTGAGGCAGGCCTTTCGGCTGCCGAAGTTGCCCCCGAAAGGAGACTTTCGTCTCTGTCTGGCACTTTCGGCCGCCGAAGGTGCCGCCGAACATGCATGAGTTTCGCCTCTGTCTGGGAGTTTCGGCCGCCGAAGGTGCCGCCGAACCTGCCTGACTTTCGGCTCTGGAGGGACTTTCGGCCGCCGAACCTGCCGCCGAAAGTGCCCTGTTCAGCCATTTCTTGCATGTTTTTCTATGATTGTTTCATGATGTTTTAGGGGGTTTTTTGGGGAGTATATTGGAGTTATGTTTATGTATGTTTGGTCCCTCATTGGAGTCCACCCGTGTAGGTTCGGACCCGAGGAACCGAGGACCCCAGCAGTGAGCCAGCTGCTACAGAGTTTGTCAGAGCTAGCCAGAGGTGAGTGGAATAAACCTTAAGTTTTAAATTAAACGAAATATGAATTTTGAGCATGACCCATGCATCATTAATGCCATGAGTTATAGTAGGTTGTTTGCATTAGTATTCACGAATATGTTGCATTGCATTTATGATGTTGATGTGGATTGGTTATTGGATGATCCTTTAGTCCTCATATGGCATGATGATGCTACGACATGATACGGTATGGAAGTCCAGGTTGTACCCATTCTACGTCCCTGACACGATGTAAGAGGAAGTCCAGGTTGTACCCATTCTACGTCCCTGGCACAGTTGGACTGTATGATATGTTATGTTAAGAGAAAGACCGGTTGTACCCATTCTACGTCCCGACACAGTTGGACTATGTAGAGGACTATAGGTGACAATACCATCCGAGATGTGATTAGTTGTGATGTGTTGCATTACATAATGGCATGAAATTTTAAATATATGATTTCACTATTCTGCTCACTGGGCTTTGTAGCTCACCCCTCTCCCCTAACCCCAGATGTGTAGGTACAGGGTAGACCAGGAGGTTAGCCAGAGTTTTGAAGTATATCTATGTAATAGTTAGATTGTGGACATGACAATTGTATTGTGATGTAATGTAAGAGATTTCAGTATGTTATGTAATGAGATATATATATTTGAGGTTATATATGTGCTTGACCCTATGAGTATTGTAATCCCTTGTTGACACATGATCTTGATGTTTATGTTTAAGCCAACTCATCTCATGTTGTATCGCCTGTTGGGGCATTGATGAGATCCCACAGAGGGATCATGATTATGGTCAGGACTATGTACATGTATGTTCAGGTTGAGTTCGACGTTTAAAAAGAAAAGTTTTAAATTTTTATGCATGTTGTTGATCATGTATGGGATTATACAGGTTTACAGGTTATATGACAGGCTTGCTACGGGTCCCGGCGGCCTTAAGTCGACCCGGATCCTAGCGCCGGTAGCGGTCCGATTTTCGGGTCGTTACAATTATTGTGTTGTGGGCCTAAGGTTTTTGGATTATTGAGAAATATAAATTATACTGTCTTGCAGGGGTTAAATCCTAAATATAGGGAAAACTCTGTCAAAATTTTGGCACAGATTTGGGAAGTCTTTATCTCGCAATTTCTTTATGAATAGTCTGTTTTTTATTATTTTATGATATTTCTATATATGTAATCCGAATCAGCCATCTTCTTCCCAGCACGCAATGGGTCATAACATTTTGTGAGTTAGATGTTGATTATTTTTACAATTTCAATATTATTAAATATTTTAGCATGCCCTTGCATCATGAATATATGTATATGTAGTTATATTATCAGAAACACTTTATTTATTGTATAAATAATTTGTGATAATATTTATGGGTGTCACCTTGGAGTTAATTTGAAGCCTAGTGAGTGAGTGTGTATATGGTCATTTTGTGGATATGGATTGGACGGGCAGATCGGTTTGAGTTAATCTCGCTCGAGGCCTAGTCCTTATGGATATGTAAGTTGAGGTAGATCGACTTGAGTTGAGCTCGTTGTCTCTCACATGTAAAGTTAAGGGAAAAACGTCTTGAGTTGATCTCGCTGGACCTATTGGATTAGGAGAGCTATGTAGGGGTCAGCTCCTATATATATATATATATATATATATATATATATATATATATATATATACATATGGTATAATTGTGTATGTGTGAGTGGCTCCAAATCATCTCCTTGTGCGAAATGTTATGTTTTATTTTTTTACTATGTGATTTATGATCATTGCATGGTTGTAATACCCGGCTAGACTCCGGTATCGGAATCCCTAGCGTCCGGTGGGATCTCGGATGTCGAAAACCTCTAGAAGGGTAAAGTCATGTTTTCATAAAATGTTTTAATGTATTTTATGGTTTTAATCAAGTAAGAAATGAGTTTTTTGCATTAAAATAATCTTGGAGGAAGACCCAGGTTCGGCCGCCGAACCTCAAGTTCGGCCGCCGAACGTGCTTGCGCTTCGGGTGTGCCTTAGGCCCCCGAAACCATGAGTGAGGGAAGTCCAGGTTTGGCCGCCGAACCTTATGTTCGGCCGCCGAACATGGCATGCATGCGGGGGCACGTTCGGCTCCCGAATGTGGCCTGACCAGCCACCTATAAAGGGGTCCCTTAGCCGAAATGGGCGAGCTTTTCTCCCCATTTTCGGCCAAGGTGAGCTCTTCGCCGTCCCTCACCAATTTTTGAGTTCTTCCTTCAGATCTTTCAAGATTTTCACAAGTTTTCGCCTTGTTTTGAAGATTTTCGAGTATAAAGCAAGTTTTGGAGCTTTTGAAGTTCAAGAGACTCAATCTCTCCCATCTCCGAGCTAGGGTCGTTTTCCTCTCGATCTTCAAGAGGTAAGGGCCGATCTTGAGCTCACTATATGTTTTAAACAAGTTTTAAGTTGATCTATGGGGTAGAAATGCATGTTTAGGTTTTGGTTGGTTTTATGGGTTATGTTAAGTTTTTGAGCAATGTATGATGTTTGTGGTTGCTTGATGTGTTGTAGTTGGGGTTTAAGATAGTTTGAAGCCCCTAGGAGCTTGTTTGCTTGAGTATGCATATTGTAGATCAGGTTTATGCATGTTTGAAAGGTTTGGGAGGCGTTTGTGCATGTTGGAGTTGAGTTTCTGCCACTTTGGAGAAACTCAGGTTCGGCCGCCGAATGAACTTTCGGCCGCCGAACCCGCTTGTGGAGGCAGCCTTCGGCTGCCGAAGCCTGCCCCCGAAAGAGGACTTTCATTTCTGGAGGGCAGTTTCGGCCGCCGAAAGTGCCGCCGAACATGCATGAGTTTCGTCTCTGTCTGAGAGTTTCGGCCGCCGAAGGTGCCACCGAACCTGCCTGACTTTCGGCTCTGGAGGGACCTTCGGCCGCCGAACCTGCCGCTGAAAGTGCCCTGTCAAGCCACTTCTTGCATGTTTTCTATGATCGTTTTGAGGTATTTTAGGGGGTTTTTGGGGGATGTTTTAGAGTTATATTTATGTATGTTTGGCCCCTCATCTGAGTCCGCCAGTGTAGGTTCGGACCCGAGGAACCGAGGAGGTCAGTAGTGCTAGCTGCTTAAGAGTCCCTAGAACATTAGCCAGAGGTGAGTAGAACAGAACTATGTTTTAAATTTAATAAAATGTTTAGCATGATCCATGCATCATAAATGCCATGTTTATGTAGGTTGTATTGTATTAGTAATCACGAATATGATGCATTGCATTTTTACTATTGATGTGGATGGATGTTGGATGACCCACTAGCTCTCAGTATGTAACCTATGAAGTCCAGGGCTGCCCATGCCATGCGTCCTGGCACTATGTTATGAAGTCCCGAGCTGCCCATGCCACGCGTCCGGGCAAATGCATGATTGTTTATGGAAATGAGAGTTATTGGTGACAAGTCCGTCCTTGACGTGAAATGTCTGTGTTATGATGCATTCCATGAAAGCATGAATAATTAAAATGTTTTATGGTTCTGCTCACTGGGCTTTTTAGCTCACCCTATTCCCTTAACCCCCAGGTTTGCAGGTACAGGATAGAGCAAGAGGTCGGATAGAGTAAAGTTTTGGTTATGTAATAGCTAGTAGTGGACATGATGGATGTTGTAATGTAATGTTGAGTTATGTAAAGTAATGTCGGTATTGAGGTTTAGAAGTGTGCTTGACCCTAACTGTGTAATCCCTTTATGAATGCATGATCTTTTATTGATGTTTATGTTTTACCAAACTTAATGCATGATTATGGTACCCCATTGGAGCATTGATGAGGACTCCATGGTGGGGTTAATGTTAATGTCTACGTAAATGCATGCACAGGTTGAGTTTGGTTCATGAATAAAAGAAAAGTTTTAATTTTTATGTATATTGTTGATCATGTATGGGATTAAACAGGTTCACAGGATGTATGTTAGGCTTGCTACGGGTCCCGAGGCCTTAAGCCGATCTGGATCCTAGCGCCGGTAGCGGTCCGATTTGCGGGCTGTTACAATGGTAGAGTTGCATTAAAATAAGATAGTTATAGAAATTGTATTAATAATCAAAGTCTATACTCATTGAGCTGAACGCTCACCCCTGTTCAAATATTTTCCTCCAGATGATAGATGGACTTCCTTGAAAGATTGACCTGCAAATCTTTCTTGCAGGATTACTGTATTTTCTATTTCGTATTTTTTTATATTTTTAAACTTTAACTCTAGAAAACTGTAGGATTTAATACTTGGGAAGTAAGTATTATTTTTCACAACTTAATATGTATTTTGTGATATTGGATCTCTCCTAGTGATATTGGATCTCTCCTAGTGATATGAGCTTTCTATTGCGCTAATGCATATTTTATGAATCGTTATATGTGGATTGTGAGGGTGAGTTGAGCTCCCCAAGTTGTTGGATTTTATTCATATATAGGTCGGATGAATTTTCTCCTCATTGGTATTTTCAATTTATGGCGACAATCTTTTCGTTAAATTTTTTGATTTTAGGCTTTTTCTTTTGGACCAAATTTTGGATTTAATATAATTTGAGACTTACTACGGGATTTGGGAGCCTTATACCGATCCAAGTCCTAGTGTCGGTCAGGTCCATAAGGTTGGGTCATGACACTCGCAGTTGAAGCAATTGTAGTAGTGTGATAAATATGGGAGAAAGCATAGAAGCAATCATAGTAGGGTTACAAATCATTATTTTAAGGGGAGGAATCTTATCGTTGAAGCTAAGTTACTTTGCCATAACTTTCTCCTATCGCGGAAGGTGGTCCACACAACTGAGATTGAAGTTGTGTATTGATATTAAATATATAATATTTTATAACGAAATAAATAATTTGTAACTAACAATGAATAGTTAATGACAAAAGGCAAGATTTAAAATATGACGATATCAATGTCACTAAAGATATTATATTATATGATAATTAATTTTTCATAAAAAATAGTCACTTATTTGGTGACGTAATTTATAATTCATAATTGATAATATAAACTCTAATGACGAATCAAATAATTAAATGACAAATTTTGTACTAAGTTATGATAAAATATACGTCACTAAATATGTATACTTTTATAACAATTAATTTTTTGTAATAAAAATATTAATTAGTTGGTGATGAAATGAATAACTCGTAAGTAATATTTAACACATTTAGTGATAAATGAAAACAATAAATGATGAAAAATGAACATAAATTGCGATGAATTATATGTCATTAAAGATATACAGTTTTATGACAATTAATTTCTTTCGTCATTAATATGCAAATTTTTATGACAATTAATTTTTCGTCATAAAAATGTAAATTATTTAGTGACGAAATAAATAACTCAGTAAGCAAAATATTACATCTTTAATGACGAATGAAAATAATAAATGACGAAAATTAGATATAAATTATTACGAACTATATGTTAAATGAAGAAAAATTGATATAAATTATTACGAATTATATGTCATTGAAGACATACAATTTCATGACAATTAATTAATTTCGCAAAATTTTTTGTTTATCATAGTACACATTTTATTATGCGGTTATAATAACGATTATTATAACGATAATATTTCGTCATAAATTTTGAATGACAAAAATTAAATATTTTGTGATGATTTAATATAGAAATAGAAAAAACTTTCAAAAGAAGAGGGGCTCAACATAATAAGAGGGATCCACAAAAAGATATCATTTTTCCTTTTTTTTGAAAAAAGGAGAATTCGGACAAAATCGATGAAACGGAAGAGATCTAAGTGAATGAAAAGGAAATAACAAAATCGTGAATAATCATTGATTGAACCAGCACATAATGATCTAAAAATTTAATTTTTATTGGTTAATTTATGAATAAGTGTCCAAAAGAATTCATTTTAACTCAACCTCATATTTTATTATATGAATATCTTTTGATTTACAATTTTAACATTAGAAATAAGAAAATAAAATATAAAATAAAAAATATATACTAAATTATATTATATTAATTTTAGTTATAAAAAAAATCTAAATTTAGGTATGAAAGATCTTACTCGTATTACAAATAAATTTAACGAAAGAAAAAATCTTTTCTATTTCTTGATATTGCTAGTATTATATTTTTTCAGATATAAATTTACAAAATAAAAAAGAACACTAGCTTGATTGGCTTAACAACTTTTGTATACTGATTAAATAATAGAATTAATTATTGAAAAAATAACATATCTGATTATGAAGACTGTGAGTTGTTTATATAGTCTATTAAATAGAGTTTAAATATTAATAAAAGTGTATAAGATAATGCAATACTGGAAATAATATGAAATTTTATATGTGATAGAATATGAAATTTTAAATAAATAATATTTTTGTATAGATTTAGCATTTTACAATTCAAATTATTAAGATTCAAATTTAATATATTTTAATATTTTATAAGTTAATATATTAAATTAATTTATAAAAAAACTAAATTTATTAAGTGAAATTAAATATTATATATGTGTACATATATAAGTTTAATATTTAAGAAACAATATTCATTAATGAGTTTTAATACAATAAAATCATTTTAGATTTTGAATTAAAGTTTTAATCAAAATTAATTATGTTTGAGAAACCATTATTTTCATATTAAATAGATAATATATTAATATCAAGAGGACCTATATTAATAGGTTTTAGCCTACTAATATTAGAGGTATTTTCAAAATTGAAAAATCTAGATTTGGAGCTCTTAATTGAAGCTAAATGTAAAAAAAAAAAAAAAAAAAAAATCAAGCCTATATCATTTGATTTGGTTATTTATTTATATTAGGGTAAACTGCAATTTAATCCCTCTGATTTAGTGAAATATAACCTTTCGTCCATCTGTTTTAAAAAACCTTCAATTTAGTCACTGTAATTTTTAAAAACTATGCCATTAGTCCCTCCCGTTAGATTTTTAGTTAAATCACCGTTAGTTTTAGTTAAAAAGACTAAAATACCCATTCTCTCTCCTTAGGTTCAACATTTCAATTTCATTCCTTATATAAAAAAAAATATATATATATATTTTTACTGCTTAAGACATAATATAATTTGTCAAAATGACAAAAAAAATGATATTTTTATGTAGTTGAGAGTTTGTTAACATAAGTGTTCAGGGTAGGGTTAGTATCTATAAAAATTAAGAAAATATAATTATTTATTTTATTAAAGAACGGTTTTAGAAAAAATAGATAATTATAATTTAATAATAGTTCTTTTAAAATGGAATGCATTATTTGACCCATAACTTCTTTTAAAAAGTTATTTGAAATCATCCCCTGTAGATGCATCTTGGGTGATTATTTGACTAAATTAATTAAATTGGATCAAAATTTTAATTAATTATTTAAATTGAATTGAAATTAAAAGAAAGTTAAAAATAACTGACACCAAAATATTTAGTTAATTATTAGTTATATTTGATTAATTGAAATTAAATGAAAGATATAATAATATTATTGATTAATTAATAATCTAACTAAAATAATATAATAACAATTTTTACATGTAAACATCATAAATATAACTTATTTTAATAAAATAATAATTACACATTTATCATATTATTATTAAATTATAAATAATATTGTACTAATAAAATTATTATCAAATATATTAATTAATAAAAATTTAATTATTTTGATTAGTTCTATTATAAATCCAAAAATGAAAATTGAATTTTTTTAAAAAATAATTAAGTCATAATCTAACTGAAAAGAATATACTTCTATCGAATAATTAAATTTTGTTAGTTTGGATTAATTATTCGATTATATCGAAATAATAAACATTCAGTTTTACTGTACAATCAGCTTATATTTGAGTTAGAGAAAGTAAAGAGATAAAAGAAATTAAGAATGAAAATATCAGCTAAATTTACTATTTAGAAAATGAAAATAAATACGATTCTTTATGACTATTTATTTTAATCTTAAATGAAAAGAACAAATAAATATTTTGCTGTTCGAAAGTTACTCTCTCTTGCTATCCTCTTTGATATTCAAACGAAAAATAAAATAAAATAAACGAAAAATAAAATAAAATAATTTTTGCATCAGTTACATTAAAAAAAAAGTTTATTAGACATAACCAAATAAAAAACTAAAACCTTAAGTTTAATTATGATTATAATTAAAATTGAATAATAAATTTTTAATTTTTAAATTTATTACCATTATAACTAATTTTTAAGATAATTTATTCAATTAATATAAAATTTTACATTTTCATATTTAATGACGATGATAATCAAAATTTTCAATATTATATATAAACTTTTTAATTTTTTTCCAACTATTCAACCATTAAAATAGTTTTGACCAAATTTAAATTAGTGTATGTGTCATAATATGATGATGAACTGAGATTCAGTGGGATATTTAGATGATGACACTTAGACAGAAGCTCGATTCGATGGATTGACGGTTAATCTATGATTGGTTCCATTAGATCCTTTCATATTTGATATTGAGGAAGGGGACCTGTAAGATAATAAAAGATGGTCAGGGGTCCATCGGGGATGCTCTCGGTGGAACCCTCCGACACTCAAAGTAGATCAAGCATTATCTAAGATTTATTAATATAAAGAGAGAATAAATAATAAAGCATTCTAAGAGATTTCCAAAGGGCCACCATTTTTATGGTTCTTTTGTGAGTATGTGAGAAAGAAAGAGATTAACTTCTTAGAGAATTAGTCCTGTGAGAGAAAAGGAGCAAGAGAGAGAGCCCTAGTTCTAAGGAGAGTGAACCCCCGACGAGGAGTTGGTTTAAGGATACTTGTACCCTGATCCCTTGCTTTATATCTCATCAGATTGGATGGTGGTGTGTTGTGACTGATATGCCAAGTGGCTGATAGTCGACTAATCAATGTAGAGGCACTTTGCCCATGCCCTATGGAAGGTGTGTCAGGTGACTCATGAATGCAGAGCAAGCTTAGCCCACACCCTTTGGCAGGTGTGTCAACTGGCTGAGCAGCCTTTCCACATGCGCATTTAAACCCTTGGAGAGGGCTAGTGAGGCCGACCATTGCGAGGGAGGTCAGTGCCTTACCCTAGTTTTATCAGGTTTGTGCACAGCCTATCCGACCTATACAAAGACAAGTTCCTTCCAGTCATTGAGGTAGGTTGTTCTAGTGTTCAGTTGCTTTGTTTGTGGTACGAATCTTTGAAGTAGCCGGGCTGGTCGTTCCGGGCATTAGTGAAGCCTAGGGAGCTGGAGGTGTGATCTTCATGTTCTATTGGTTGGGTCTTTCCATTGCCTGATCAGACCAGGTAGTCCGATTCCAAGGACCTTGTTGTATTCCTTGTACATGTGTTATGATCTAATAGGTTCTATTTTTTATGTGTTATCACATGTGTTATTTATTTACCCTTTTTAAATACTAGTTTTAATCAACTTGCTTTGCACATTGTCCATACTTATTGTATGCACTCATTTTTTTATTATATAATCGTTGAAAGATTGTTATAAGAAATAATAAAATATAATTGATAAAACATAAATCTCAATATTGAAATATAAAGTCACATCCCATTTTATGGTTTCTACATTCTTCGGTATTATAGTTGCAGCTAAGCAATTGGCTTTTGAATACATGTTCACTGCATTATTTAAATTATTATTTTAGTTAATATTATTTTAATATAATTAATGAATATTTGATTATATTTGAATATATATTTTATTCTTTTACTTTTGTTGTAATAAGACCTCCTTATATACTACGTTCTTGGTATATGTTTACTTTTCCTTTTTCTTATTTTTGACTTTACAAGAATTTTTGTAGTTGACATTAATACTTCTCTTGATAGTGCGACATACAATTGATTATGAGAGAAAACATCTTATGTTTACTTTTGTGGTAGTAAGACCTCCTTATATACTACGTTCTTGGTATATGTTTACTTCTCATTTTTCTTATTTTTGACTTTACAAGGATTTTTGTAGTTGACATTAATACTTCTCTTGACAGTGCAACATACAATTGACTATAAGAGGAAACATATTATGGCAAATACACACCAATGTTTGATATTTTTTTTTATCCTTGAGCTTTATTTATTGTCATTGCAAAGCATAGATGAACTGAAAATTATTTTCTTTTGAAATGAAAAAGGTATTTTTCATTTTCTAGAGGTAACAATAATATTTTGGGTAATAGAGCTTGCTTACCAACATGTTGTCCTACTGTTATCTCTGCATGAATTATATTTTTTCCAAAACTTATACACACTATTCTTGTTCCATTGCATAGGTCATTTGAAGGATCAAGGTTCCTTAGTAGTATTATTGGACAATTTACCTTTAATTTTAGCTTGTATGTAGGTAATCCATTTGGTAATAAAGTGTTTAAGAATTCCTCTAGATAATAGTTATTGGTATCACCTATTACTTCATCAAAACTGGTATAAATGTTACTTTCACTAGGGAACATGTGTATCATGTTTTCATTAAGGCTATCTACACATTTACTTTTTGTTGTCAAGATTGCACAATTTGTCATGTATTATGCCAATCTAGCAATTTTCTCTAATGATGAATATACTGCATCAATCAATACTTCTTCACAGCTATTTTCATTTTCATACTTCACTACCATCTCTTCAGGTATTCTTATATTGTCTTCTTTTGTTTCTAGCTCTTCTCTATTGCCAACTCTGAGTATGAATTCTCCAAAATATTGATATGTTCTAACCCTCATATTGGTTGTTAATTTTAGCACTTCCATTTTGCTCCATAAATAAGATTTAATGAGACTTGCACTAACATTTTTCTGTCTTAAAGGTTTAGGTACCACCGGTAATACCTGCCTGAAATCTCCACCAAATGCCATTAACTTTCTTCCAAATGGTTGAGAATTATTCATTATATCTTTCAAGATTCTATCAATTGTTTCTATTGCTAGTCTTTTCGCCATCGACACTTTATCCCATATAATTAATTTTGCAGTGCATAATAATTCTATCTGTCCACTCTGCTTGGATATACCATACATGCTTGACTCTGTTGGGCTTAACAGTATACTTAATCGTAAGTGTGTAGTTCTTCCTCCAAGCATAATGGATGCTGCTACCTGACAGAGCGTATTTTAGGCCATATTATCATGATCTTAATGATGTTTATTTGCACTTTTTCTGCCTAATTTGGTTATTTTGTTCATGTTTTGCAGAAACTAGGTGTGAAAAGACAATCTGGAGAAAATGCTCTTAAAACTGCTAAAAAGTGCCAAATATGGAAAGTTCCAGAAAAGAAAAGTTTTCATATATGGAAAGTTCCAAATAAGGAAAGTTTTCATATATGAAAAGTTCCAACTAAGGAAAGTGTCAGAAAGCACAGTCAGCAAACTGTCCGAAATTCGAACTGCAGAATCTTTCCTGCCTTATTTAGAACATGAAGCCAAAAAGGAAAGTTTTCAAATAAGGCAAGTTTTCAGAAAAGGAAAGTCTTCAAATGAGGAAAGTGCAGAAGCAAAAGCAAATAAGGAAAGCTTAGTCAGAAGATTATTTGAAATATGAATCGCAGATATTTCTTTCCTTGTTCAAAGATGTGCACACACTGCAGCAGTCATATCTTCCAATTTAGGCAGCAAGATCTCATGAAGGCACACTTGCCTCTTCTGCGTTCAGCGTTTAAAATTCAAACGAAGGCTCCACCTAAAAAGGAAAGACTGGATAGATATCTTTCCATCTCTGCACATTAATGACTACGCTCTCCTTCCTCTTTTGCAGTCCATGCGCACGCCACCTACCTTCTGGAGACCAAGGCGCGCGTCATTCCTCTTCTGAAAGCCTTGGAATGTGTCTCTTTCCTTCTGAAGCTCCAGCCACGACTCCTTCCTCTTTTGGATGCATTAATGCATGATTCTTTCCTCCTTTCAAGCACAAGGTATGCTCCTTTCCTATTCTGAAAGCTATCCACGCGCAACTGCCTTCTGAAGAGCTTGCAGTCCGATTCTTTCCTCTTCTGCAACAATATGGGCAGCCTCTACACTAATTAGGAAGTAAGGTCAGCATCTAAACTTATTTAGGAAGCACAATCTGCGCCTCCTTCCCTTTCTGAGACCAAACCGCGCGCACCAACTTCCTTCCGCAGAGCATTCGCGCGCAGCCTTCCTTCTGAAGCCGAAAAGCGCGATTCTTTCCTTTTCAGACACATCTTGGGCAGAAAATACCTCTTGGGCAGTAAGTATGACCTAGGGCAACACTTTTCAACTATAAAAAGCCACATAAGAAGCCTCTACATGGTCTTTAAGCTCCCCTTGGGAGACACCTACGAAATTCACATCTCTTCTTCTACCTTTCTTCTTTTCTTTTATTTTTGGTTTTTGTTTCAGCCATGAGAGGCTGAAACCTTTCATTCTAGTTGAAGAACAAGTGAAGCTTTAGTTGTATTGTGGATTGAGAGACTTGGACTACATTGTTTATCTTTTGTTATTCAGTATTCTTGTTGTAACGACCCCAAAATGGACCGTCACCGGCGCTAGGACTCAGGTCGGCTTAAGGCCGCCAGAACCCGTAGCAAGCCTGCTATACTCTCTGTGTACCTGTAAAACTCATACATGATCATACATTTTCTGTGAAAATAAAAACTCTTTTCTGAACCAAGGCTTAACTTGTGCATGCACTATCTCTGTACGCTGTACTCTGTACTCTGTACTCTGTACTCTGTACCCTTGACCAGAGCTTGCTCTAGATGGGTTAACTCATACCTGTTAAGCTTGGTTTTTCACATACAGTAAAGCAAGTATACATATACAGATCATGTGATGAACAACATCACTAAGTCAAGCACATTACTAACTTTATACACAACTAGTACATATTTTGAATATTACATGTCCACTCTAAGCTATTACAAATCTCTTTACTCTTTCTGTACTCTGCTGGACTGTCCCTGTACACTGTACACTGTACACTGAACCTGCAAAACTGGGATTAAGGGAGTGGGATGAGCTCTATAGCCCAGTGAGTAGAACAGTAAAACATCTCAGTAAAATATGATATCATGGAATGCACCATATCACAGACAATCCACATCAAAAGTAAACCTGTCACCACATAGTCCCAGTAACTCTGTGCCAGGGCGTAGAATCGAGCACCTGGTCTTCCTGTCATATATGTATATGTGTATATAACACCTCTGTACTTACCATTGCCAGGGCGTAGTCAAAGGCTCCTGGTCTTTACTATAACTGCCAGGGCGTAGTCAAAGACTCCTGGTCTTTACTATACCTGCCAAGGCGTAGTCAAAGGCTCCTAGACTTCCTGTCTGAGACTATTGGATCATTCAACATTTACCCACAACAACAATTCACTATGCAATGCAACATATTCGTGGAGACTAATGCAATCAACCTATTGCATAAAAACATGATGCATGGGATATGCTAAAACATTCCATTGTGCAATTAAAAGAGTTAAAGTTAGTTCCACTCACCTCTGGCTATCTGGACTGACTGACTCTGCAGGCTCTATAAATTCTGAAGCAGTACTCACTGCTGCTCTCTCTGGTTCCTCTGGTCTGTACCTATACAGATAGACTCAAATGAGGGACCAAACTAGCTTAGGAACAACTGTAGTACACTCCCCAAGAATCCCCTTAAACTCACTCTAGCATCCATGCAAAGCATGCAAAGGAAAGCTGGACAGAACACTTTCGGCGGCAGGTTCGGCGGCCGAAAGTCCTCTCCAGAGACGAAACTCAAGCACCTTCGGCGGCTGAATCTCTACTTTAGGCAGTCGAACCCTTTCGGGGGCAAGTTTCGGAAGCTGAAAAGCACTCCAGAGACGAAAGTCTCTAACCTTCGGCGGCACCTTCGGCGGCACCTTCGGCAGCCGAACTTCCCTCCAGAGCCGAAAGTCCAAAAGCTCGGGGGCAAGCTTAGGCAGCCGAAGCCACCTCCTCATGGGTTCAGCGGCCGAATGTACCTTCGGCGGCCGAACCTGAGTTCATCCGCAAGGCAGAAACTTGCTCTGCCTCTCGCCAAAAGCACCAAAACCTTCTCAAACTCAACCACCTTAATTCCTCACCTTGCATATACCCAAGTACATGCTCAAAGGGGTCAGAAACTACCTTAAAACCCCAAACACACAACAAAAACAACACAGAAACAAGCTCTATGCACAAAATCAACAAAACCTCACAAATAACCCTATTCATGCATCTCTCTCCATAAACCCCATAAAACCTTCAGAAAACATAAAAACAAGCTCAGGATCTTCACTTACCGTTTGAAAACAAGTAGATGAATAATCCTAACGTGGAGTTTTGGAGCAACTCTCCTTCAAACCCTCCAACCTTCACAACTTTGAGTTTTAGCTTAAAACCTTCAAAAGATCATCAAAACTAATCAAATCTGTGCATGATTTAATGAAAACATGAAGAAAACGCTACTAAGGACAGGGTCTCACCTCAGAAGACAAAAGAAACGGTGCTCTTACCGCTTCAATCGACTGAGGGCCATTTATAGGTGGCTGGCCAGACCACCTTCGGCGGCCACACGTGAAACCGAAAGCCATGCATATTCGGCGGCCGAACCTCAACTTCGGCGGCCGAACCTGGCTTTTCTGCCTTGGTTCATTTCACTCAAAAACTCATTTCCTTATGCTTTAACACTATGAAACATACCAAAACATGGTAGAAAAACATCACTCTAACCCTTCTAGAGACGTCCGACATCCGAAACTCCATCGAAAAGTAGAATTCTGATGCCGGACTCTAGCCGGGTATTACATTCTCCCCCCCCTTAAGAACATTCGTCCTCGAATGGTCCTAAAACAAACAATTAACACATAAAAAGGAGGAAACTAACCTCAAAACAAATATGGATACTGCTGGAGCATCGTCTCTCGCGTCTCCCAGGTGCATTCTTCGAGATTATGGTGGTTCCACAGCACTTTCACCATCGAAATTTCCTTGTTCCTTTGCTGTCTGATCTGTGTGTCCAGAATCCGCATTGGCTGCTCTATATAGGTGAGATCTGTCAGAATCTCCACCTCAGGCTCACTCAGAACCTGATTCGGATCTGACACAAACTGCCGTAGCATAGAAACATGAAATACTGGGTGAATTCTCTCCATAAAAGCAGGTAAATCCAGCTTATACGACACATTTCCGATCCTCTGCAAAATCTCAAAGGGTCCAATGTATCGTGGGGCTAACTTACCCTTCTTTCCAAACCGAACCACTCCTTTCATTGGAGACACTTTTAGCAATACCCAATTACCCTCCTGGAACTCTAACTGCTTTCTGCGAACGTCTGCATACCTTTTTTGTCTGCTCTGAGCTGTTCTGATTCTCTCTCTGATCATGGGCACTACTCTACTGGTAATCTCTACTAACTCTGGCCCTGCAAGAGCCTTCTCTCCTATCTCTTCCCAGCAAATAGGTGATCTGCACTTCCTCCCATACAAAGCTTCATAAGGAGCCATCCCTATGCTAGCATGATGGCTGTTATTGTAAGCAAACTCTACCAAAGGTAGCTGCTGCCTCCAAGAACCGCCAAAGTCTAACACACATAGTCGAAGCATATCCTCTATGATCTGGATGGTCCTCTCTGACTGTCCATCAGTCTGTGGGTGGAAAGCAGTGCTAAAATCCAGTCTCGTGCCCATCGCACTCTGCAGACTTCGCCAAAATCTGGAGGTGAACTGAGGTCCTCTGTCTGACACTATCGACACTGGAACTCCATGTAATCTCACTATCTCATCCAGATAGACCTGTGCCAACTTATCCACATAATAGTTACTCCGAACTGGAAGAAAATGAGCAGATTTCGTGAGTCTGTCCATAATCACCCATATAGAGTCTATCCTGTTGGACGTAGCTGGTAAACCCACTACAAAATCCATAGCTATGTTTTCCCATTTCCACTCTGGAATCGGTAATGGGTTAAGCATTCCGGCTGGTTTTTTATGCTCTAGTTTCACCCTCTGGCAAACCTCACAGGCTGTCACAAACTGCGCCACTTCTTTCTTCATGGCTGGCCACCAATAAACCTTTTTCAGATCCTGATACATCTTGGTGGCTCCTGGGTGAACACTATACCTCGCATTATGAGCTTCCCTCATAATGTCTTCCTTCACACTGCCCCTATCTGGTACACAAAGTCAACTCCCATAACGGAGGATCCCTTTGCTGTCAAATCTGAACTCTGTACTGTTGCCTGACTGAACAGTCCTGGCAATTTTCATCAACTCTGGGTCCTCGTGTTGTTTCTGCGCTATCTGCTCCAGAAACACAGGTGTCACTTTCAGCTGTGCTATCAACGCACCTGTACCAGACAACTAGAGTTGTACTCCCTCTTCTAAGAGCTTGTAAAGCTCCATCACGACTGGTCTCCGCTCTGCTGCTATATGGGAGAAACTGCCTAGTGACTTCCGGCTTAGGGCGTCTGCCACAACATTCGCCTTACCCGGATGATACTGGATCTTACAATCATAATCACTGAGCAATTCTACCCATCTTCTCTGCCGCAAATTCAGCTCTCTCTGACTCAAGATGTACTGTAAACTCTTGTGATCGGTAAAGATCTCGCATTTAACCCCGTAGAGGTAATGCCGCCACATCTTAAGTGCAAAGATAACTGCTGCCATCTCGAGGTCATGGGTGGGGTAATTCAACTCGTGCTTCTTCAACTGTCTAAAAGCATAAGCTATCACCCTCTCACTCTGCATCAAAACACAGCCCAATCCCACTCGAGATGCATCACAGAACACTGTGAAATCCTCATGACTGACAGGCAGAGCTAACACTAGTGCTGTTGTCAATCTTCTCTTGAGCTCCTCAAAGCTCTCCTCACACTGGTCTGACCAAACAAATTTCTGGTTCTTCTGCATCAGTTTGGTCATAGGAGCCGCTATCTTTGAGAAGTTCTGAACGAACCTCCTGTAGTAACCTGCCAGTCCCAGAAAGCTTTTAATCTCAGTCACTGTAGTGGGTCTGGGCCAGTTAGCTACAGCCTCTATCTTCTTGGAATCTACCTCAATACCCTCTGCTGATACCACATGTCCCAAGAAGGCAATGCTCCTCAACCAAAACTCACACTTTGAGAACTTGGCATATAAACCATGCTCTCTCAGTGTCTGCAGAACTATCCTCAGATGCTGGGCATGCTCCTCTGCATCTCTGGAATACACTAAAATATCATCGATGAAAACAATGACAAAGTGATCCAGAAACTCACTGAAAACTCTGTTCATGAGATCCATAAATGCTGCAGGGGCGTTAGTTAACCCGAACGGCATCACTAAGAACTCATAATGCCCATATCTGGTCCGGAAAGCTGTCTTTGGCACATCTGCCTCTCTTACTCTCAACTGATGATACCCAGATCTCAGATCTATTTTAGAGAAACAACCTGCTCCAGCTAGCTGGTCAAATAGATCATCAATCCGAGGTAAAGGATACCTATTCTTGGTATTGACCTTGTTCAACTGTCTATAGTCGATACAAAGTCTGAGGGAGCCATCCTTCTTTCTGACAAAAAGCACTGGAGCACCCCAAGGTGAGGTACTAGGGCGGATGAAACCCTTATCTACCAAGTCCTGCAATTGCTCTTTTAACTCTTTTAACTCTGCTGGCGCCATCCTGTAGGGAGGAATAGAGATAGGTCTGGTATCAGGCAACAATTCTATTTCAAACTCTATCTCCCTACCAGGTGGTAGTCCTGGAAGTTCGTCTGGGAAAACATCGAGAAACTCTCGAACTACTGGTACTGTGGCTGGTTCCCTCACCTGACTGTCTAGCTCTCTCACATGAGCTAGAAACCCCTGACAACCCCTCCTAAGCAAACGACGAGCTTGAAGGGCTGAAATCAAACCTCTGGGTGTACCTCTCCTGTCTCCTCTGAAGACACACTCTGACCCATCCTGGTCTCTGAGGCTAACTATCTTCTCTCTACAGTCCAAAGTAGCACTATATGCAGATAGCCAATCCATCCCTAGAATGACATCAAAATCTGTCAAGTCTAGAACCACAAGGTCAGCTGGAAGGCATCTACCCTTTATGAACACTGGACTGAAACGATAGACTGACACTACCACTGATGGGTCACATTTAGGTCCACTGACCCAGAGAGGATACTCTAACTCAGAACTGATCAAACCCAATCTCTCTATGGCTCTCAAAGCAATAAAGGAATGAGAAGCACCGGGGTCCATCAAAGCATACACATCTGAACACCCAATGATGAGATTACCTGACACTACTGTGTTCGACGTTGTAACGACCCGGAAACCGGTACCCCTTAGTAACGGTCCGAACCATCACTGGCACTAGGATCCAGATCGGCTTAAGGCCGCCGGGACCCGTAGTCAGCCAACTATACTCTCTGTGTACCTGATAAATCCCATACATGATACAAAACGACTCAACAATCCTGTACAACTCTGTAGGCTTAACTGCTGCGACTCAGATATGTCAATCTGAAATGGCCCTCAAGGCCTATACCAGGGACTACTAACTGCTGTGGAGCAAGGGATTGAAACCCTTTTAATCTGTAACACATCCCATTGGTATCTCATCAAAGCCATACGTTAAGCCCAACTCACACATTTCTCATCAAGAAACGTAAAACAGGATGCATGTACAAAGGGATTAATCATACATCACACTATGGCAAAGACACTAGAGAAAGCACAAGTCTATCCAGTAAATGACAATACATATCGATACATTACATGACAACTAATCTTTTAATTACATTATGTCCACTATGCTATTACAACCATACATTCATGCATCACTGTTCTCTGTACTCTTGCTGACTTTGACTTCCCATAGCTATCTCAGAACCTGCAAAACTGGGGTTAAGGGAGTGGGATGAGCTACTACAGCCCAGTGAGAAGGAACAGTAAACAGTTCATTAATTACATGCTTTCATGAAATGTATCACATCACAAACATATCACCTCAAGGATGAACTTGTCACCAATAGCCCTTTACTGTATACATATAACAATATGTCCAACTTGCCAGGGGCGATTAGGCCTCACCTGGACTTCTCTTTCCTGACTTTATCACAAGGCCAACTGTGCCAGGGGCGATTAGGCCTCACCTGGACTTCTCTATCCGAGTTAGGTCAAACTGTCTCTCTCATAGTACCAGGAGCGACCTGGACTATCCAGGAGCGACCTAGTATGGCTACCTCATGCCATAACTCTGTATCTGTACTCTGTGCTCTATCAAGGGCTAAGGATCATCCAACATTCATCCATACAAATATCATCTTATGCAATGCATCAATTTCGTGTAACGAATGCAATACAACCTAATATAAATCATGGCATTTTATGATGCATGGAACATGCTAGAAGCGTGTCATTTCTGAATGGAAAATATACAGATTAGTTCCACTCACCTGTAGCCTCTGCTTGGCTAACTCTGGGCTAACTAGCTCTGGACCAACTCTAACTCTGAAGACTGCTAAACACCTCGTTTTCTCGGGTCCAATCCTACAATGGAGGACTTAAATGAGGTACCAAACATACACTATACAACAGATAAACATCTCTTATACACCTTCCCAAAACCCCTCTAAAACATCTCAAACCATGCATGCAAAACAAGCAAAGGAAAGCTGGACAGGGCACCTTCGGCAGCACCTTCGGCGGCCGAATGTCTCCTCCAGAGACGAAAGTCAGGCATGTTCGGCGGCCTAACTTGGACTTTCGGCGGCCGAACCTGAGTTCATCCAGAACTCAGTTTCGTGCACAAGGACGCCTGCCAGTCCCTCCATCACCTGCTCAGCCCTCAATACATGCATTTAATCCCTCTCAACCTATGCATATACTCATGTACATGCTCCAAGGGGTCCAAAACTAACTTAAAACCCCAACAAAACAATACACATAACACATCATCATGCGTAAACCATGAACACACTAAAACGAACCTATATAAGCAACTCTACCCTTATCCTCTGTCAAAGCTGTTATAAACCATTAACACAAACAAGTTAACAACTGCCCTTACCTTTGGACAATAGAAGCTAAACAATCTGAACTCAAAGCTATGCACCACCACCTCTTCTTCTTCACTAAACCACTAACGCTCTCCTTTTTTCTCACAAACGTTCACAATACTTTACCACCCTCAAACCTGTGCCTGGGTGATTAAAACTTTGCAGATGAGTCATAGGAGACGTGGCCTAACCTCTGGGAATGAGATGGAGGTAACACCTGTCCAAAACAGTGACTGAGGAGTGCACAATAGCTGGCTGACCAGCTCAGCTTCGGCTGCCGAATCGCATGCAAAACCATGCAACATTCGGGGGCCGAACGTCACCTTCGGGGGCCGAACATTGGGCACTTTCGGCGGCCGAACTTAACCTTCGGCGGCCGAACCTGGCCTTTGTCCCCAACGCCTTTTCTCTTCAACACTCAAGCCTATTCTATTATAGTCACAACCTGTCAAATACTTAAACCCATTTCTCTTCCCCTTCTAGATACCTCTGACATCCTCGAATTCCACCGGACGGTAGGAATTCCGATGTCTGAATCTAGCCGGGTATTACAGACGTGTTAGCCTCCTCCTGTGTCACAGTGAAAATCCGTGCTGGGGCTACCGGATTTCCACCTCGGGAACCTGCTGCTGAAGTAGAGGCTACCCCTCTCCCTCTACCTCTACCACTACTCTGAGGCATGACTGGAGCTGCTGGCTGTACAACTGGCTGTACCACACTGCCTGAACTCATCTGCTGGGATGGTGCCAAAGTCACCTGAGGACAATCCCGAGCAATATGCCCTTCCTGTCCACATCTAAAACAAGCTGTAGATCCCAACCGACAAACTCCTCCATGTGGTTTTCTGCATCTTCTGCATACTGGAGCTGTGCCAGAGCTTGAGCCACTACCTATTCCCAGACCTGACTTGACTTTATTCCAGAACTTACTCTTTGTTCCTTTTGCTCTATCCCATCTTTTGCTGCCTGAAGTGCCTGAACTGGGGGCCTTAGAACCCGAAGCCTGTGCCTTTGACTGTTTCTGAATATTGGCACTAGCTTCCATTTTCCTGGCTGCGTCCACTATCGTGTGGAAACTCTCTTTTTCTGCTGGAAGAATCAAGGAAGAATACCTGGGATGCAGTCTCATAGTATATCTCCTTGCCTTCTTCTGATCAGTATCATAGGCTTGACCCACATACTGAAGCAAATCCAGGAACTTATCTGTGAATTCATCAACACTCATTTCATCTGTCTGTCTCAACTGTTCAAACGCTATTACTTTCATCTCCCTAGAACTGTCAGGAAAAGCCCACCCTGCAAATTCATTGGCGAACTCTCCCCAAGACATACAGTTCATTCTGGGTTCTACATAATTCTTGAACCATTCTCTGGCTTTCTTGCATTTAAGTGTAAACCCTGCCATCTCAATGGCCCTACTATCATCAGCTCCCAACTCACTGGTTATCATTCGAACTGATCTGAGGTATTCAAATGGATCATCTCCCGTGTTATACTTAAGAGCATCCAATTTCAAGTACTCCGTCATTTGTACCTTACCTCCAGATAAGCTAGGTTGATGTCTGTCAACAACAGGGGCTACTGGTTCTGGTGGTGGTACTGGGTCATTTGGCTCTGGGTGTGCTGCACTTGGATGGGTAAGGGAAGATGGATACATAGGATATGGGGGGTAATAAGGATAAGGCATATAAGGCATGTAAGGAGGATATGGAACAAAACTCGAGTACTCCGACATACCTCCCATCGGATACTCTGGCTCCTGCAGAAAGGCTGGATAACCAAAACCTGAGGCCTGAGCGCCTCCCTGCGACTCTCCCATGCCTTCCTCAAATCTGCCTATACCCATACTAGCATCTCTAGACTGATCAATCTCCATAGCCTCCCTCCTTTCCTCTGATCTTCCTCCCCTAGCTGTACCTCTTCTGCTCTCGTCTACAGACCTTCTAGGGTCTATTAACGTACCTTCCCTGCTAGATCTCTGAGACCTTGCTCTTGGCAATGCAGGAGGACGAGCAGCTGGTCTCTCACTTTCTAGTGGGACTCCAGTCAATCGAGCTGATCGACAAGTTCCTCTCATCTTTACTCTCTCTAGAAAACAACACAGCAAATAGCACGTTAGCACAGAAACATCACATATCACTAAAGCACATGCCTAACTCATGGCATGTCATAACATGAAACAGATAGGACGCAACACCCTATCCTAGTGGACATGATTTCCTATTGTGCTGGACCACTTCTAACCTCTATGAGCCCGACACTGTCTCTATAGGTCCGATCATGTGAACCTAGGACTCTGATACCAATCTGTAACGACCCCAAAATGGACCGTCACCGGCGCTAGGACTCAGGTCGGCTTAAGGCCGCCAGAACCCGTAGCACGCCTGCTATACTCTCTGTGTACCTGTAAAACTCATATATGATCATACATTTTCTGTGAAAATAAAAACTCTTTTCTGAACCAAGGCTTAACCTGTGCATGCACTATCTCTGTACGCTGTACTCTGTACTCTGTACTCTGTACTCTGTACCCCTGACTAGAGCTTGCTCTAGATGGATTAACTCATACCTGTTAAGCCTGGTTTTTCACATACAGTAAAGCAAGTATACATATACAGATCATGTGATGAACAACATCACTAAGTCAAGCACATTACTAACTTTATACACAACTAGTACATATTTTGAATATTACATGTCCACTCTAAGCTATTACAAATCTCTTTACTCTTTCTGCTGGACTGTCCCTGTACACTGTACACTGAACCTGCAAAACTGGGGTTAAGGGAGTGGGATGAGCTCTATAGCCCAGTGAGTAGAACAGTAAAACATCTCAGTAAAATATGATCTCATGGAATGCACCATATCACAGACAATCCACATCAAAAGTAAATTTGTCACCACATAGTCCCAGTAACTCTGTGCCAGGGCGTAGAATCGAGCACCTGGTCTTCCTGTCATATATGTATATGTGTATATAACACCTCTGTACTTACCATTGCCAGGGCGTAGTCAAAGGCTCCTGGTCTTTACTATAACTGCCAGGGCGTAGTCAAAGGCTCCTGGTCTTTACTATACCTGCCAGGGCATAGTCAAAGGCTCCTGGACTTCCTGTCTGAGACTATTGGATCATTCAGCATTTACCCACAACAACAATTCACTATGCAATGCAACATATTTGTGGAGACTAATGCAATCAACCTATTGCATAAAAACATGATGCATGGGATATGCTAAAACATTCCATTGTGCAATTAAAAGAGTTAAAGTTAGTTCCACTCACCTCTGGCTATCTGGACTGATTGACTCTGCAGGCTCTGTAAATTCTGGAGCAGTACTCACTGCTGCTCTCTCTGGTTCCTCTGGTCTGTGCCTATACAAATAGACTCAAATGAGGGACCAAACTAGCTTAGGAACAACTGTAGTACACTCCCCAAGAATCCCCTTAAACTCACTCTAGCATCCATGCAAAGCATGCAAAGGAAAGCTGGACAGAACACTTTCGGCGGCAGGTTCGGCGGCCGAAAGTCCTCTCTAGAGACGAAACTCAAGCACCTTCGGCGGCCGAATCTCTACTTTCGGCAGCCGAACCCTTTCGGGGGCAAGTTTCGGAGGCTGAAAAGCACTCCAGAGATGAAAGTCTCTAACCTTCGGCGGCACCTTCGGCGGCTGAAATTCCCTCCAGAGCCGAAAGTCCAAAAGCTCGGGGGCAAGCTTGGGCAGCCGAAGCCACCTCCTCATGGGTTCGGCGGCCGAATGTACCTTCGACGGCCGAACCTGAGTTCATCCGCAGGGCAGAAACTTGCTCTGCCTCTCGCCAAAAGCACCAAAACCTTCTCAAACTCAACCACCTTAATTCCTCACCTTGCATATACCCAAGTACATGCTCAAAGGGGTCAGAAACTACCTTAAAACCCCAAACACACAACAAAAACAACACAGAAACAAGCTCTATGCACAAAATCAACAAAACCTCACAAATAACCCTATTCATGCATCTCTCTCCATAAACCCCATAAAACCTTCAGAAAACATAAAAACAAGCTCAGGATCTTCACTTATCGTTTGAAAACAAGTAGATGAATAATCCTAACGTGGAGTTTTGGAGCAACTCTCCTTCAAACCCTCCAACCTTCACAACTTTGAGTTTTAGCTTAAAACCTTCAAAAGATCATCAAAACTAATCAAATCTGTGCATGATTTAATGAAAACATGAAGAAAACGCTACTAAGGACAGGGTCTCACCTCAGAAGACAAAAGAAACGGTGCTCTTACCGCTTCAACCGACTGAGGGCCATTTATAGGTGGCTGGCCAGACCACCTTCGGCGGCCACACGTGAAACCGAAAGCCATGCATGTTCGGCGGCCGAACCTCAACTTCGGTGGCCGAACCTGGCTTTTCTGCCTTGGTTCATTTCACTCAAAAACTCATTTCCTTATGCTTTAACACTATGAAACATACCAAAACATGGTAGAAAAACATCACTCTAACCCTTCTAGAGACGTCCGACATCCGAAACTCCATCGAAAAGTAGAATTCCGATGCCGGACTCTAGCCGGGTATTACACTTGTGATTTCATGCTTAAGGACATTTTTGTTTTGTTATTTAAGATCTCCATTGATTTTTGTTGCAAAGTGATATATTGTTGGTTTGAATGATTTTAAGTCCGTAATTGCTTGATTTGTTCAATCATAAGAACACTTGGTGCACCACCAAGGAAATTGCATGATCTAGTGTTTTCTCCATGCATGTGGGTGACTAGAATTGGTTCTCTCTATTTCTTTATGCGATTGACTTTTGTAAAAGGCTTGAGGCTCAAAGACGTTCTTTGACAATTGTTAATTAGTAATTAATTGGAGGACTTTCCCTAATTGATTTAATCTAAAAGAGAGATAATGGATGTGAGAAGCTTCTTCAATCTCCATGGCCAATTTATTGAATCAACAAAGGAATATATGAGTCAATGATCAATCCCATCAACTAAAGTGAATCTGAATCTTCAACTAGAGCTTTTCTCATATTTATTTTCTCTTTATTTTATTATTTGCTTTATTTTTATTGCTTTCATCATTAGTTTAATCAAACCAATCTCAAAACCCCCCTATTTACTTTACTTGCACTTTATTTTCATTGTCTATTTATTTTCTGTTTGTTTATTTGGTCTTGATAAGGAAAATAAGTAAGCATCAATTCCCTGTGGATTCGATCCTTTCACCACTATCTACAGTTGTAAGATTGTTGATAGCTGAATTGTATTATTTTTTACCGGTCTCAACAACCGTTCTGTCACTACCCCAGATATTATTATGGTAAGTGCTATCATTCCCATAGATCTTACATATTCAAGTAATGCATGATATAAAAATGTCTTTCATATCCCTCTAAGTCCATCCACAAAAAAGTCTCCGCTAGTATTTAAGTCCACCCTTCACAATATGATTCTATATGCATGGAGTTGCTCAGTATTTAATTTATGTACCACCTTAATATCTTCCTTAGGTATTTCTATGACCATCTCATCTGTTATTTCTCTTGAGTTTTTGATTGATTGATGTTTTGATCTTCTTCTATATTTGACAAATTATAATTCTTTATATCTTTTTCCATATTCTGTAAATGATAGTTTATACTTTTTAATGTCAAAGAAATTTATTTATGCATTGAGTCTTGGTGCATTCTCTTAAAATCCTCATATATGGAATCAAAGTAATCATCCCATAATCCCCTCATATCAGCAGGCTCACAATATACTAATATAATTGCAAATAATCTCCTCAATTCTTATGGCATCTCGAATGCGATTGCCTCACTCACACATTCAGATGTACTATTATCTGACTCAAGTACTCTTCTTCTTATAGCTGACTCTTTAAATGTTGAGCATTGGACATTTTCTACTGTTAATAGATCGTCAAATGACTTTGGACCTCTTATATGGCTTAAAAGAAATCTCAAGTAGTATCTTCCACCCTCTATCAGATTCGTTGCATTTACACGACTTATTACTTACCTTGATTTCTGTTTGGACCATAATTTAGTTTGCTTATTCCATAAATAATGTTCTGGAAATTCCTTGTACAAAAGTTAATAGAACCAAATTTAGACCATTTCATCATGTTATTATTAATGCTAATTTACACTTTTTCTGCTTAATTCTATGGTTTTGATCTTATTTTTCAGAAAATGGTGTAAAGAGGCAATTTGGTGAAAATGCCCTTAAAACTGCCTAAAAAGGGATAAAGGAGAACAAGTTGCTTGCCCAAGTCAAGTTGCAGCTGAAGTGAAGATAAATAAGGAAAGTGCTAAATAAGGAAAGTACATTCAGCAGAGTAATTTGAAATTCAAATTTCAAATCTTCAAGAAATCTTTCCTTTATTCAAGAAGCCAAATCTCAAGAAGATGCACATTCAAAATTCAAAATTCAAAATTCAGCTTGTTTAGGAAGCCAAATCTCAAGAAAACATACTTGCCCCCCAAGTAATCAAGACATATTTGCCCCCTAAGTAATCAAGACATACTTGCCTCTCAAGTAATCAAGATTCAAAATTCAAAATTCAAAAGAAGGCTCCACCTCATCAAGGAGACCTAGGACAACACTTTCAATTATAAAAAGACACATAAGGAGCCTCCCCATGCCTTTTCTACACTCCCTTGGACACACATTTGGGATTGCAAGTGGCACCATCTCTTCTTCTTCCTTTCTTTATTTTTAGGTTTTGTTTCAGCCATGAGTGGCTGAAACCATTTTTTCTAGTTGAAGATTAGGTGAAACTTTAGTTGTTTTATGGATTGGGAGATCTGAACATACATTGTTTATCTTTTATTTTTCAATATTTATGCAATTTCATGCTTAATTCCATTGTTGCTTTGTGGTTTAGATCAATAGGGCCAATTGATTCTTGATTGCAAGGTAATAATTTGTTAGTTTGGATAGTTTTGAGTCCGTAATTACTTGGATTATTCAAACATAAGTAACTCTTGGTGTAAAAACTAAGGAAATTGCATGATATAGCAATATCACCATGCGTTTGGGTAGCTAGAATTAGGTCTCTTTATTTCTTAATGCAATTGACAGTTGTTAGATGCCAAAGGTCCAAGGACGTTCCTTGGCAACTTGTTGATTTGTAATTAATTAGAGGACGTTCCCTAATTGATTTATGCTTAAGGAGGGATATGGTGGTGAGAAGTGTCTTCCATCTCCATAACTAATTTATTGAATCAAACAAAGAAACCTAAGTATCAATGATCAATCCCAACAACTGAAGTGGATCCAATTCTTCAACTAGAGCTTTTCTCATATTTGAATTTTTTTACTTTAATTATTTGCTTTACTTTATTACTTTTAGTATTAGTTTAATTCAATCAATCTCAAAACCCTCCTTTTCATTTTGCTTTCAGTTTATTTACTTGGTCTTGATAAGGAAAATAGGTAAGTATCAATTCCCTGTGGATTCGATCCTTTTGCTACTATTTGCAGTTGTAAAATTGTTGATAACCAAAAAAGTTATTTTTGACCGGCTTCGACAACTGCACAGTCAAAAATTGGCGCCTTTACTGGGGAATTGATTAACTAATTTGTTTTTCTTTCATGACCAGATCTGAATGTAAGGAAACTCTACCTTGCGATCCAGAAATTGAGCGCACAATCAACCCGACTTTGGGAGCAAGTCACTGCCGAAGCTGCTGTTGTCCAAAAGGCAGCCATAAACGTTGCTTCACAACACACTTTTGCTGAAGAAAATTCTGTAGCACCTGCTGTCAAACGTCCAGAATTTGTTGCTGTCCCTGATGCTGTCCAAACAGCAACTGCTGTCCACCTTCTGCACCACCGCTGCACCACCTGCTGCTGTCCAAGAATAACAACCTGCTGAAGTTGCTATCCAAAGGACAGTACACACTGAATCTGCCATAACAAAACCTGAAGTTGTTGTTCAAACAGAACCAGCAACATACACTACTGAAATAGAACCAGCAACTGAAGAAATAGCACAGAACATTGCTGCGTTTGCCCAAACAGCCACTGAGATGGCTGAATTTCATGTGAAACCTGCTGCACCAGCCTAAAGACCTGCTGAACCTGCTGTATATGCTGAAGCTGAACCTGCTGTATATGCTGAAGTTGAACCACAAAATCATGCAATAAGAGTACCAATACCAAGAGAAAGAACACTGAGAGAGATGGTAGCCCCTATAGGTGATCAAGCACCTCTTTGCATCACCTATCCACCATTGATAGTCCCATTTGAGCTCAAAACAGGTTTGATACATCTACTACCTAAATTTAGAGGTTTGGAGAATGAAAATCCACATAAGCACTTGAAAGAATTTCACATAGTGTGTTCATCCATGAGGCTGCAAGGCATATCTGAAGAGCATGTAAAACTGAGAGCATTCCCATTCTCACTTGATGATTATGCCAAAGATTGGTTAATTTACCTACCACCCAGTTCAATCACTTCTTGGGATGGTATAGTTAGAGCTTTTCTGAATAAATATTTCCCAACTTCTAAAACCATAGGCATAAGAAGAGAGATAAGTGGCATTAAGCAAAAAGAAACTGAAGATTTGTATGATTATTGGGAAAGATTTAAGAGATTGTGCACAAGCTGTCCTCAACATGACATTTCAGATAAATCACTCATAGAATTCTTCTATGGAGGTTTGCTACCATCCGAAAGGAAATTCATTGATGTAGCATGTGGAGGTTCAATTGAAGATAGAACACCTCAAGCAATCAGAGAATTGATCTCAACACTTGCAGCAGCATCTAGACAATATGGAGATGAAAAGCAACTGCAAAGAGGAGTCAATGAGGTAAGTACATTTGTTCTCATTGCTCAAATTTCTGAACTAACCTCTGCTGTGAGAAGTCTTGTCATAGGTCAAGCTCAACAAGCTCAAAAACTTCAGCAAATAAGACCATGTGGGATATGTGCACATGTAAGACACCCAACTGATCAATATCCTACACTTCAAGAGGATGACTAGCAAGTAAATGCAATTGGAGGATTCAATGGCCAGCCCAGACATGATCCCTACTCTAACACCTACAATCCAAGTTGGAGGGACCATTTAAATTTCAGCTATGCAAGGGCTAACAACTACCAGAACTATCAAAGAAATCTAGCACCTCCAAGCTCCAATATGCACCTTGAGGAGATGATGAAGACATTGGAAAATTCTGTGCAAAGCCTCCAACAGCAGATGGGTCAAATAGCCACCTCAGTGAGCAAACTAGAATCCCAAGGCAAGTTGCCATCGCAAACAGAGACCAATCCTAGACAAAATGTAACTGCTATCATGTTAAGAAGTGGAAAAGAGCTTCAAGATGTCAAGGCTGATGATGGAAGTTCACGAGTACAAAGATAAGCTGCTGAAGAAAAACAGCCAGAATACTGTTTGTCCAAACAAACTAGGGAAACAAAACCAGTACACCAGCAGAATACAAATCAGAAAGTAAGTTTCAAAATTCCACCTCCCTTTTCAAAAAGGTTTGAAAATTCAAAAAAAGAAAAAGAAGAAAGAGAGATCCTCGAGACATTCAGGAAAGTGCATATCAACATACCTTTGCTCAGTGCTGTGAAACAAATTCCAAGGTATGCAAAATTTTTGAAAGAACTGTGCACTAACAGCAGAAAGCTTACCGAGAAAGAAAAGGTAAGTGTGGGAGAAGTTGTGACAGCTATCATAAAGAGAGAACTCCCAGCCAAGTGCAAAGATAGAGGGATGTTTGCTGTCTCTTGCAAAATTGGCAATGTGGGCATCAAAAAGGCCATGTGTGACTTAGGTGCATCAATTAATGTTGTGCCTCTTTCTATTTAAAATTCTTTGAATGCAGGTGTACTTAAAGACACAAGAGTGGTTATTCAATTGGCTGATAGATCTGTAGTACATCCAAAAGGAGTTTTAGAAGATGTTTTAGTACAAGTAGATCAACTTGTCTTTCCAGCAGATTTCTATGTGATTGATATGGAGGAAGACAATAGCAATACTACTTCAGATATCCTACTTGGACGACCTTTCTTGAGCACAGCCAGAACTAAAATAGATATGCATGATGGCACATTGACCATGGAATTTGAAGGGGAAGTAATAAAATTTGATGTTTATGATGCTATGAAATATCCCCATGACATGTCCCATGTTTATGGTTTAGATATCATTGATTGTTTGAACCAAGAAGTTTTTGATATGAATCAAGATGATATGCTAAACAATGACTTTTGCAGGGAGGTTAGCCAAAAAGATGAAGGGAGCCAAAGGGAGCCAAAGGGAGCCAAAACTGAAAGCAAAAGTTTGCTACCTTCAACAGATGGACTGCGACCAAACGCAGTTGAGCAGTGGACCGCCCGTCCCACTTCAGAAAGCAGAAGTGAAATCGCCCACACCAATGGAGCATGCAGAATCCAGTTCAGCCAGAAATCCAACACAGATAGACCCTTATTTGCTCAATCAGAAGCTCCCCATACAACAACTTCCAAAATCTGAAGAAAATGAGAATGACTTCTATGAACATATCTTCCATACCCAAACTGATGAACCATGGCATGTAGACAAAATAAATAAGAGTGCAAGACATGATGTTTAGGATGAACCATACCTGAAACCATACTATGAAGGGTTCACAGTGCAAGTAGTGGAAGGAGTTCCACTAAATTATCCTCTTTAGTTTGCTTAGTGTTTCGCACCATACAAACCACACTAGGGGAGTACTCAATTTCCTTTGAACTTTAATATTTCCAATACATTGAGGACAATGCATGAATTAGGTGTGGGGGTGTATATATCTCTAAATTTTTATTTTAAGTCCATTTTAGCTTTAATTTTTTTTTAGTTTGCACACATTTTTCATTTTTGTTATTTTTGCTTTTATTGCACACACATGTAGCCACAATTTTTTTTTTCTTTTTTCTGGTTTGATATGCTTTACTTAAATACATAGGCTATGTTGAATGATCTTTCTTTCCATGACCCCATTGATGTGATGACTCTTTAAACCTATGTTGAATCAATTGTAGTGAGTTGTATTCATTGTTGGGAATTTCCTTTTGAATTGAATCTTTGAGCTTGCCATGGTGAAAAATATATGACATTACTCATTAGAGAGAATAATAAAGATGTGTGAATAAAGAAACATGACTTATTTTAGTAATTGGTATTGATTTGCCCAATTCATTGAGAAAAAGAAATTTAGCAAAGGCAAAGACTTCAAAAGTACAAATGAAAACTATTCCAATGGTCAAAAGACTATGAACAGAGCTAGTAGTCACTTAGACAAGTGACCAACTGAGTAACTAGGGGTGAGTATCACAAATATGCACCTTCACATCAAAAGGTTGGTGACTTTTTCAAGCAAGAATAAAGTGCAAAAGGCTGAATAAGTGCTTCAAGGTAAAGGCAAATCACTCTAAAAGCTAGGAAAAGTCTTAATTGAACAAGAATATGTGCATGTATAATCTCTCTCTTGAGGAAAATAAATACTAGCCATGGTAGGTAAAGGGAGACAAGGAAAGAAGGAGAGTAACCTTGGTATGTACACTATTCACTGCAATGCTTCAAAGTAGGGGTCTAGAGTAAGAACTTAAGTGAAAATAAAGGATCAAGTAGCAAAGAGAGCTTGTTTGACTAAGTTTATTTGCTTGAGGACAAGCAAAAGACTAGGTGTGGGGTATTTGATAGAACCAAATTTAGACCATTTCATCATGTTGTTATTAATGTTAATTTACACTTTTTCTGCTTAATTCTGTGGTTTTGATCTTATTTTGCAGAAAATGGTGTAAAGAGGTAATTTGGTGAAAATGCCCTTAAAACTGCCTAAAAAGGGATAAAGGAGAACAAGTTGTTTGCCCAAGTCAAGTTGCAACTGAAGTGAAGATAAATAAGGAAAGTGGTAAATAAGAAAATTACATTCAGCAGAGTAATTTGAAATTCAAATTTCAAATCTTCAAGAAATCTTTCCCTTATTCAAGAAGCCAAATCTCAAGAAGATGCACATTCAAAATTCAGCTTGTTTAGGAAGCCAAATCTCAAGAAGACATACTTGCCCCCCAAGTAATCAAGACATATTTGCCCCCCAAGTAATAAAGACATACTTGCCTCCCAAGTAATCAAGATTCAAAATTCAAAATTCAAAATTCAAAATTCAAAAGAAGGCTCCACCTCATCAAGGAGACCTAGCGCAATACTTTCAACTATAAAAAGACACACAAGGAGCCTCCCCATGCCTTTTCTACACTCCCTTGGACACACATTCGGGATTTCAAGTGGCACCATCTCTTCCTCTTTCTTTCTTTATTTTTGGATTTTGGCTGAAACCTTCTTTTCTAGTTGAAGATTAGGTGAAACTTTAGTTGTTTATGGATTGGAAGATCTGAACATACATTGTTTATCTTTTGTTTTTCAATATTTATGCAATTTCATGCTTAATTCCGTTGTTGCTTTGTGGTTTAGATCAATAGGGCCAATTGATGCTTGATTGCAAGGTAATAATTTATTAGTTTGGATAGTTTTGAGTCTGTAATTGATTGGATTATTCAAACATAAGTAACTATTGGTGTAAAAACTAAAGAAATTGCATGATTTAGCAATATCACCATGCGTTTGGGTAGCTAGAATTAGGTCTCTTTATTTCTTAATGCAATTGACAGTTGTTAGATGTCGAAGGCCCAAGGACTTTCCTTGGCAACTTGTTGATTAGTAATTAATTAGAGGACGTTCCCTAATTGATTTATGCTTAAGGAGGGATATGGTGGTGAGAAGCGTCTTCCATCTCCATAACTAATTTATTGAATCAAACAAAGGAACCTAAATATCAATGATCAATCCCAACAACTGAAGTGGATCCAATTCTTCAACTAGAACTTTTCTCATATTTGAATTTCTTTACTTTAATTATTTGCTTTACTTTATTGCTTTCAGTATTAGTTTAATTCAATCAATCTCAAAACCCCCCTTTTTATTTTGCTTTCAGTTTATTTACTTGGTCTTGATAAGGAAAATAGGTAAGTATCAATTCCCTGTGGATTCGATCCTTTTGCTATTATCTGCAGTTGTAAAATTGTTGATAATCAAAAAGGTTATTTTTGACCGGTTTCGACAACCGCACATTCAAGTGAGCATTTCCTTAAAAACTCTGTTAACATCGTCTTGATACATGATCCCATGCATAACATGCTTAAGGTTCTTATTTTTCTAAAATGATATCATTTGCTGATTTGGCAAGTATAACTGTAGATTTAGAACTAGAGGGTTTATTTACCATATGGTTTCTTGAGCTGACACCCATCTTACATCTTGAAATTGTTGTATTTCATCTACTGGTTCATCTTCATGGGACATACAAATTGAGATCCTATCATGTCCTTTATAGATGTACTTATAAAAATATTTAACTCCTTTCAGGCCAATACATATCTCAATATTTATGTGGCAGTTGTATCTTATCAAGAGATATGAATTATAGAAAACAACCCATTTGTTATATAGCTTCTTTTGTCTTATTGATACCTGCATTATTACAGTCGATGTTATACTATATTTTTATATATTATTTTAAAATTTTTTACATTGTATAATTATTAATAGAATAAATTACAGTTGTGTTCTTATAATTTAGTGAATTCTTTATTGTAGTCTGTGTTTTTAAAATTCACGTATTGAGTTCTTAACATCTAAATAAACCTATAAATTACCATCAGATTTATAGTTAAAATTACAGTTAATCATATAAAATTGACTAAATTTTCATTTATTATATTTTTCATGTAAAAGAACCAACTAAATTTAGTAAAAACTATAGTTTAGTCCCTTAGTTTATATT
Source organism: Manihot esculenta (assembly GCF_001659605.2). NCBI lineage: Eukaryota > Viridiplantae > Streptophyta > Magnoliopsida > Malpighiales > Euphorbiaceae > Manihot > Manihot esculenta. Next base: position 18,365,169 of record NC_035170.2, read on the forward strand.
TTTATATTTTTTATAATTCACTTTAATACTTTTACTAATTTATCCCTATTATAATGATTATTTATGAGCACATATAAATTTATAAATTGGACCTTAAGTATTATACTTATTTACAAATAAGTTGCTATATTTTTAAATTAATGTACTAATATTACAATTATTAATAAACTAATATTTTTATAAATTAATAGTAATATTTAGGGATCAATATAAAAATATTTTTTAATTATTTATAAATAATAAAAATATTTTAGAAATTAATTTTTAAATTATAAGGGCTTAGTCATAAATAATTGAAATATTTAGGAACTAATTTATAGAAATATAGTCTTATTTATAAATAAGTATAATATTTAGAAATCAATTTATACTATATAATAAAGGGTATTTAACTTATTTTTCTTTTCTAAAATTAACAGCATTTAACTGTAAATATAATGGCAGAGACTAAACTCTAGGTTCATTCAAATGTTAAGGACCAAATATGTTGTTTTTAAACTTCAAGGACTAAAGTGAAGAATTCATCTAAATTATAGAGACTATATTGTATTTTATCATTAATAATATACCAATGTAGTACATTTCTTATCAGTTTAAATAATAATATTTGTTGAATATATCATTGGCATATGAATTAAATTAACTAAATATGTTAAATAAAAAATTATTATATTGAACTATTGACTAAATAACATACATTTCGCTCATTGTTTAGTTTTCTGTATATAGAGTATCAATCTTTTCTTTGTATTGTTTTTTAAGTAAATGGTTTAGGATAATGGAACCTACATCTTCCATCAATCATACAAGGACAATTTGAATTTTGCTCTTCATATGGCCGTGCATCATGTCAATTATTTATGTTAGCCATATTACAACCATCCAGTATCTTTGCACTTACATATTTATCATGTCATTTAGATTTCTTAGCTTATAGCCCCGTTGAAATATGGCTAACATATGTGCATGTGATAATCCTCACTTTTGAAATTCGATTACATGTATGTTGAAACTTTTTCAAAAAATTTTTTCTTGTATAATTGGTCTTTTAAGTCCAAAAATTTTGTTCAAAATACTCTAGAAATGAAGTCAGGTGTGTTTTGAGGTACTTGTGATGGTCCTAGCTCATGCTTTATTTCTTTCCATTATGGATTGCATGTTATAGTAATAAAAATGTCAGGCTTACCATGCCGTTGCACTAGAGCTATTGCATCAAGATATCGTTTGCGAATATCTCTTGCGCCTCCAATATATAATGCAGAAAATATGTTCCCTCTACCAACTTTGTTTCCCCTTATTTCTCTTGATCTAACACTATCTACTATTCTTTGATATAATTTTGATATGATATGTGATTGTTCTATTCTAAAATAATCAAGTCTTGTTGTTTCTAGTTTTATGTATATGTCTACAATGAATTGTTGAATTAGACGTCCATCTATTAGAAGTACTAATTTCTCAATTTCTCTGATCTGTAGATTATAACAATAATACTCTCTACATGATACGTTTCCTGATCCTTCTCTTTTGATAACTGAAATCAAAATATAATCTAATTTGTTAGTATTAATCATTCACTAATATTGTATTGAAAAAATATATAAATATATATATTGAAGATACATTGTATTTTTTATTTTTTACCTTTATCCTCACTTTCTATGATATCGGCTAATGTAAAGATTCGGTTAACGAAGCTAGTATTTACTGTCGTTATTGTGTTTAGCTCTTTCTTTAATATTTGAGTTTATTTCTTAATATTTTAATTCCATCCATTCTCTCCTCTAGGATTAAGTATTGGATATTGTAATGGATCGTAATAACTAAAGTAAATGCTTAACTCTATACTTATGTCCAGAATGAGCATGGACAATAATCTCTCTTTTTAATGGGCCATTAGGTTTATTACCTTCTACCCAAATGGCTTCAACTTCATTTGCTGTTGGTGTACTGTATACACATTGATCTGACTTTACATTTGCTACTATCTTGATTGCTAAGTTTTTATGTAGACAAGCATCATTTAATGATCTAAAGAATTGTATATAAGGATTATCTTCAAGAACTTTCATGAGTTTTTTCATGGTATTTTCATTTAATTGCCCATCTATAACGCTTCTAATTCTATTTTGCGGCTCATTATTATTGTCATAGAAGTACAATTGAAAGTAGCGTGGGTTATGATATTTTGGTAGTAGACCAAAGAGATCATGATATATTTATCCTTATGTACGAAAAGTGTAGATACCTCTTTTACCAAACGCAAGCTCCTTGTCTAAAGTTATCCCAAAAGATGTGAATGCAAAAATGCTATTATATATAACCTAATATATTTTTTAAATTCCATTACTTCATCACTAGTTGTAGTGAATAAATCTAGCAAATCATATGGGATTCTTGTCATTGCAAGCTTGACTTTACCATTTTAGCAGCAAAATATTGGTGTCTCATATTCAAATATCTTAGGACAACAATAGAATCGAAGAAGAATCAAAATTTCTTATCCTATAAGTCATGACATTCTCATTCCTTTCTTCGCCTGTCCCATTTTTTTTTTTTTAACTCTTTTCAGTCTTCTATTTAAACATTATTTCTGTACTTCTCTGCTTTTCATACTGATTCTTTTGTAATATCATTCATTGTTTTTCAATTTTGATCTTTTTCTTCAATCTTGACTCTTCATCTTTATCTTCATCATTTGATTGTATAACTTCCTAAGTGTCTAGTATAATAATTTTATTTCTCGGTGGATAAGAAAAATCAATTTTTTTTCTTTATTTAATTTTACAAAAAAATTATGCTCTTTTCCTTGGCAAAGAACCATCCTCTTATAGAATTCATTATTTTTTTTGTACCGATTAAAATAAATAATTATACAAAATATTGTTCAATTCAAAATTTTAAATTAAAAATTTGAAAAAATATGTACATACATCTTCTTTAATTTATTTCTTAACCGAACATCCGATTAATATTTCAGTATTATTAAATATAATGGCATAAATTCTTTTATCTCCATCAATAATATTGAAATTAAGCATGTACCTATAATATAATTAAAATAAGAATAGAAAATTTATATATTTTATTTCTTATATTTTTTTGCTTAAAATTAAATAATATTAGAAAAATTCATGATACATATAATCAAATATTTCAATAAATTCAACATTTGAAACATCAAAACTGTAGCATCTCGCTTCACCATTATCGTACATTTTTTCCTGCAGTTTTTATAAACTTTATACCATAGATTATTCTAATTCAAAATGGTTGACAATATTCCTTAAAATAACATTCACTACCCTAAAAAATAAATATAATTATAAATAATATTATTATATTTAAAAATTATATAATTAAATATCATAAAAAATTAAAATATTTATTTGAAATGTCATATCAATAATTTCTTTTAGTTCAACTCGTGGAGTTTCACTGAATCTTTTTGAATTCGATAAAAAAGATGTTTGATTTCTTCCTATTATGTTGCAATTATAACTATAAAAAATAATATCAGTGTTATCAAAGCGATAGGCGACACTAAGACGGCAAAGCCTCCTATCACCTTAGGTGAGAGACAAGAGGCGAGGGGACGCCTTTTTGAAAAAGGCAATAAGCTAAATTTTTTTATATATGTTAGATATATGCATATAAATATAATATAACACAGATTAACATTCATATTTAGAATAAAATAAACAACAAATATATAATAAAGTATTATTAATAAAATATAAAATAAGACTATTAAATAGAACTACTAGCCTAGTCTATTACTCAATACTCATCAAGATTTCAAATATAAAATAAAGCATTAATAAATATGTCAAGAAACAAGTTAAACATGAACAATCCATTGTAATAGCAAGTACCAAAAATATAAAATCAAAAGTCATACTCCAAAGTCCAAACTAAAAAGATAAAAAATATTCTCCATTCACTACTCATAATCAACATCATCAAGATCAAGATTATCTAATTCATCATCTTCATTCTCGATAGTGTCATCACATATTCTTCTTCCTCTTCACCATCATCAACTACTTGTCATTGTGGTGGTGCAACTGGAGTTGATCTTGCACCTTTATCTTGATTCATAACGGGGTTCAGATACTCCAGCAGCTCTAGCAACATTTCTCCAAGTCAACACATCATCCGCAAAAACAAGATCATCATCATCTTCATTGTCCTTTTCTAGCTTACCAATCAACTACTCATTACTTTCATCAATATTTTCCAAATCTACAGGGGTGATTCTATCTCTAAAGGTGTATTGGTGTAGCAATGCCCTATTGTACTTAACATACACCAAACTATTAAACCATTCTTGAGCAAGCCGATTTTTTTTTTTTACTATGAAGCTGTCATTGAATTGAAAATAACAACTATGTTAAAATTTTAGAGATTTGATAATAATAATTTATTTAAATTTAATATTATTACTTACATGTTCAAATACGCTCCAATTTCTCTCACAATCACTTGCACTGCATGTGAAACTTAACACTTTCATAACAAACTTTTGAAGATATGGATAAGTTGATCTAAAAGTTCTCCACCAACCGGCTATTAAAATTTTAGCCAATAATTTTTTAAAATAAGTAAAATAAAAAAATAATAAAAATTAAAAATTCAAATTAACTAGGAGATCTAGTTGTTCTTCCTTTAATAGCAGGAGGTTGCCCAAAAGAGCCTATAGCTTTCTTGTACTTCTCAATCTCATCTAGAATAATGTCAACTTTGTTGGAATCTTGTTCAATGCAAACATCAAACCCATATTCACCTCTTCATCTCCTTCAATTCTCAATTTGTCGGGATAAAAAAATTCTGAATTTAAGAAGTACTCAGTAGCATGCAATGGGCGATGCATTTGAATAGACCATCTCTTATTAATAATCTCAAAAATCTTCTTATATTTCTCTTCATTGCCATTGAATGATTTGGCAATGACTTCCTTAGCCCTATCCATTGCTTCATAAATATATCCCATTGCTAGTTTTTTCTCATTATCCACAAGAAGCGCACGGACCAAAGGACTAGAAAATTTGAGAGCATGCACCACATGATTTCAAAAAGAAGTATTCAGAACTATTTTCTCAAATCTTTTTAGCTTTTGCATCTTTAAACCATTTACTAGTAGTCCATTTTTATGAAGTAAACATTTTTCTAATGTTTGTCTTCTGAATATGAATCTTTCCAATGTAATAAAACTAGTAGCAAATCTCATTTGCCCTGGCCTCAGTAACTATTCCATTGGTAAACTTCCTCATCATATTTAGGACTCCTGAAGATCCATACATGAAGCCGCTAAGCTCAACAGCTTTGCAAAATGTTTCTTTGAATACCCAAATCTTAAAAATATCTTCCAACATCATATCTATACAATAGGCTGCATATGAAGTTCAATATAGATAGGGATAATTTTTTTCTAAAATCCTCCCTATAAAAAAAAGACTCATTTAGTTAATAATTTAATATTTATTATTTATATTATGATATATTATTTACAAAAAATTTAGAAAAAAACTTACCAATTGCAATATTAGCCGACGCATTGTCTGTAACCACTTGAACTAATTTATGTGGACCAATTTCAAGCAATTCTTTCTCAATCATACCGGCTTGCAATGGACCCATCTTTGATTCACTAGAAGCATCTATTAACTTTATAAATACACTTCCCTTTAGATAGTTAGCTAAAAAATCAATTAAAGTTCTTCCTCTTCTATCCGTTCATCCATCACATATCAAGGAACATCCATAATTTTCCCATTCTTCCTTATGAGACTCTAAAAGCTCATTTACATTCTCCACTTTCTTGTTGAGCAACCGAACTCAAACTTTATGATAACTTGGAGGTTCCATGTCCCTCCCATAATTATCAATAGCTCGGATCATTTCTTCAAAGCGATCATAGTTTATAGCATTGAAAGATATGCATGCATCATACATCCAATGTGCTATGGCAACACAAGCTCGCTCTCTCAGCTCTTTCTTAGCTAGGTTGTTTTTATCAATAGTTGTTTGCTTCAAATTTTTTCCTAACACAGATGGCTTAGGAGAAAAATAAGAATTGAGCGGTTCTCGATTATTACTAAGGGTGAGCATTCGATCGGTTCGGTTTAAAATCAAACCGAATTGAAATAACCGAAAATCAAATTGAGGAGTTTTATGTAAACTGAACCGAATCAAATAAGAGAAAAAACTGAATCAAACTGAACCAGTCTGATTCGATTTAGTCAATTCAATTAGTTGAACCGATTTTCAGACTTTTCGTTGGTTTTTTTTGTCCTCATTGCAATTTTTAGTATTATAAAATTCAATTGAAGTGTTTTAACTTTAAATTTTATAAAAAATAAATGAATAATAATCGTTAAACAATATAAAAACTAAAACTTAATATCTCTAGTCCACTACTATAATAATCCACTCTATTATTTTACACATCATACTCATACATGATATAAAATATAGTCTACGGTCCAATACAAATATAAAGAAAATTACATAATCTAAAAAGTCCAAAATTACATGATCCAAACGAGCATAAAATTAAACAACAAAAAGAACATAATCTCCATCCTTTTGTGAACTATATTCATTAGAGATTCTTAGCAATCAAATTTAATTTTCACTTCACCTCTTATCATTTTAAATACCACTACACAATTAACATAATCTCCATCCTTTAAAGAAATTTATTGACTCTTATAAAGGTAGAAGTTGCACGGCTAATAAAGGGAAAGGAAAAATAGAAAGTAGTTTTCCTATGCCCATCATTCACAAAGAAAATCCCCAAGTTCTTATTTGAACGGCGTGGAACTATCTACTCCATTAACACCTCCATGCACTCTAAGCCAAGAAAATCTAAATTAAATAGAAAATATGAAATTGAAAGTAGAGCTCATTCCACGATCAAGATTGATCTTTAAAGCAAATCACTAGATAGAATGATTTACACAATTTATTCTAACAGATAAGAGATTCACCCAATCCAATACTCTTATGCTTACTATGATCAATGAATATAAGCAAGACTATCATAAGGTTAGTCCCTTCTAAAGCAAAACTATTGTATTAAGTATCCAATCCATAGGAGAAAGTAAAACCCCCTCTTATTCCCATTATTTGAAAAATCTAAGTACAAAAATATGATGTTATAAGAAATTAGTTGACAATTAATGAAGCTTATAAACACACTTCCAAGTCCCAATCAAATTTTAGACCTAAAAAACCATCTTGTCAAGCTGGTTTCATTCAAGAACTCTACATTTCAAATGAAATTCACAACAAAGACAAGAAAATCATAAAGGGTCTTGAAAGCATCACATTAAACGAATAGAGATAAAAAGAGCGATCATTTTGGAGTATCAATCAGTATATTCAAATGCATATATTCACATGAAGAAGTACATGCAAATGCAACAGCGCACAACACCACAACGATTTATAATAAATTATTTTAATTTTGATTGATTAAAAATAATAAATAATTAATTTATTATTATTTAAATTTTTCAATAAAAATAATTATAAAATATGATAAAATTTATCAATTGTAATATTTATAATCTTTATTTTATATTAGATCAATTTTATCTTTATATCAGTTGATTCTATCATTATTCTTATATTGATGGATCTATATCTTTATATCCCTATTGTATATAAAATACCGTTGAAAGAGAATGATTTTTTTGAATTAGGTAGATCATAATATTTTTTGGAGGAATTGATGTGGAACCCTATGGCACAAGCCTCAAACCCACACGCACAAGTAGATATGGAATCCAAAAATTTGATAAACTCACCTCTTATGGCACCCCACACTTAGAGAAGCTGAAACACCAATGATTGAAGGATTTAGATGAGAATCCGACAAGCACCACAACGAATAGTTGATAAGTTAGCCAAGATTTTTGGTGCAATTGATGAAAGCAAATCCTCACTCTCACTCAAAGCAATACATGCCAAAGGCATGAAAAAGAATTCTGAAAATTTAGATTCAAAGCTGCCTCTTACAAGTGTTTCTTATCCTTATCTAGTAAGGAGAAAACAAATAAAATCCTAAGACATTCTTCTTAGGCCTGGCTGAATCACACATAAAGTCCAAACCCAATCACATACTAAAACAATACATCAAACTCATAAGTATTAAAACATAAGCCCAAAACATGACCCAACACTCTAAAACTTAAAAGATAAAATATGGCCAAAATACAAGCTCAAACAAAGCCAAATAAACCAAGTGTTTAAATAATAAAATATAGTAAGCCCATCATGACAAAGCTGAATCTTCACAAAAGCCTTTCTTGATCTTTACTTTAGGCTTCCCTTTGCGTAGCTTTGGCCCATAGGTTTGATTAGGCTCCCTAAGCTTATGATTGCAAGTGTTGCACCAAATCCGCCCCATATGGGTTGAAGCACGCCCCAAATATATATGGATCATATGAATATGATTTTGAATTCCTTTTCGATCCATTTGAATGATATAAGTTTGCTCCACACTGTTGTTATAAATTTGCCCTATTGGATCCGTATAATTCCCTCATTTTTTAGAAAATATTCGTCCTCAAATCTTGTTGATGTTTATGTTAGGAAGAGAAGCTTTAGAAACCAATGCATCTTCAAAGACCTTCTTTTGAATAGGTGGAAATAGTATAAGACTTTCATCATGGATGTTTTCATCAACAACCTGCACATCAAGAACAAATGAACTAGGCATAAAAATATTAGTCATAGAAAGATCCTGTGGATGTGACCCATTCTCCTCTACAACTTCCAAAACAACTTTATTCACCTCCTCCACCTCATCAATCACGTGCTCCCCATGTCCACCATCATTCACAACCTCTTCTATAAGCTCATTGATGGAATTTTCAGCAACAATTACATTAACTTCATACATTACAACTTTCTCTTCAATTTCAATCTCTATGGAAGTTGAGATTGGAACTTTAGCCTCTTCTTTCTCCTTTTCTTTCTCCATCTTTCCTCCTTGAACTAGTCTTGCCAACCTGTTGTTCAAATCCCTATAATAGTGTGAAGGGATGAATTTCTGGCTCATCAACTCTTCATCTCGGACTTGAGGCCTATTGGAATTAAGAGTTCTTTGAGGCATCTTTGTAGAAATGGAAGCTTGTGAGACATTCAAACTCTCCATAGTTTCAGTCAACCTCTCAAGAGTCTTATAAAACCTTCTAAACTCACCACCAACTGACTTTTTGAAGAGCTTATAATCACTAGCCATGTCCCATTCACTTTCATCATACTATCCACCACATTTTTGTCTTTACTCATCCTGTCTTAAATCAATAAAAAACAAAGAGAACTAGCAAATATGGTGTTAGAAATAAAAGCACTTAAGTGTTTGCGTTCTTACCACTCTTTTGCTAATTCTTCAATTGCACTTCAAAAATTAAGGTCAACCAACCAACCACAAGTATGTTTAAAGAAACAAAGAAGAAAATCTAAAGAAAGAAGGAAGCACGCAAAAACTAGAAAGAAGACACTGACAATTTGAAAAGTAACACACGAATAAGGTTTTATGCTACTTGAAAATTATCACCTAGAGTATAGACACAAACAAACAATATTGTAGCAATGTCAAGGAAGTAAAAGCAAGCTTAAACCAAAAAAATAGAAATTTAGAATTCAAATGAAAACGAATCTGGACAAAAGTTTGAATTTATTTCACTTCAAAGCAAATTAAATATGGATTTATTTAAATCTACCCAAAAAGGCAAGTATCAAAATTTCACAAATAGAATTAAAAAAAAATATAAATAAATTTCACTCATCTTCAGCATTATGGACAAATTTTTTGATCTTAAAAGAAGGATTTGATATCAAATCAATTTAGATGCAATTGCCTTAAATGTGCACTTTAGTAAATAGGCAGAATTTCTTTTGTCTCCTAATCTAGATTCAACTCCATTCAAAATTCAAAATTGATTTCCATAAATTACAGCCATCAATTGAGATAGGTAAAGCAATATAGATAAAATAGGAAGCATATCATAATTTTGGCCACGTCAAGATAAATAAGGCAAAGACATTTTTTTTTTTTGCCAAATAAGAGTAATCCTTGGAATTTCCTTTTTTTTTTTTATGGATTTTGAATTTTTCTTCAAAAAAAGATTAGGTAATAATTCATAATCAAGAATGTAACGACCCGAAAATCGGACCGCTACCGGCGCTAGGATCCAGATCGGCTTAAGGCCGCCGGGACCCGTAGCAAGCCTGACATATAACCTGTAAACCTGTATAATCCCATACATGATCAACAACAAGCATAAAAATTAAAACTTTTCTTTCCGTATACATCAACCAAACTCAACCTGATCATAAGCATAAACATAACTTTGACCCCTCCGTGGGATCTCATCTGTGCCCCCAATGGGTGACATCCATCTGTTGAGTTGGTTTACATAAATGACATAAAATAACCAAGATCATGTATAAAAAGGGATACAACATTCTATGGTCAAGCACACACTAATCATCCATAAACCTCATTACATGACTATACTGTACTTTTACATTACAATTTGATCATGTCCATTGCTAGCTATTACATAAACAGAACTTCTTTACTCTAACCGGACTCCTGCTCTATACTGCACCTGCAAGCCTGGGGGTAAAGGGAGAGGGGTGAGCTAAAAGCCCAGTGAGCTGAACTAAAAAAAGCATATTAACACTATGCTTTAATGAAATGCATCATAACACAGACAATTCACATAAGGGTTGGGTGAACTTGTCACCAATTAGTCCAAGCTAACATGGTGCCAGGCCGTAGCATGGGGTCCTGGTCTTCCTGTCATACATACATTTCTTACCATTACTCCAGGGCCTCCTCTGGGCTCATGGTCTTCGAGTCCACAATCGTGCCAGGCCATAGAATGGGGTCCTGGTCTTTCATTTCTGTGCCAGGCCGTAGAATGGGGTCCTGGTCTTCCTGTCATGGACTAATTGGATCATCCAACATTCACCCACATCAACAACACATGATGCAATGCGGCATATTCGTGAAACTAATGCAATCACCCTATTGCATAATCATGATGCATGAAACATGATAAAACATTTAATTTAAAAGATTAAGTTTAGTTCCACTCACCTCTGGCTGACTCTGACAACACCGAAGCAGCTGAACTCACTGCTGGGGTCCTCGGTTCCTCGGGTCCGAACCTACACAGGTGGACTCAAATGAGGGACCAAACATGCTAGAACATAACTCTAAACTACTCCCCAAAAACCCCCTAAAACATCATGAAAACATCACATAAAAACATGCAAGAAATGGCTGAACAGGGCACTTTCGGCGGCAGGTTCGGCGGCCGAAAGTCCCTCCAGAGCCGAAAGTCAGGCAGGTTCGGCGGCACCTTCGGCGGCCGAAACTCCCAGACAGAGACGAAACTCATGCATGTTCGGCGGCACTTTCGGCGGCCGAAACTGCCCGACAGAGACGAAAGTCTCCCTTTCGGGGGCAAGCTTCGGCAGCCAAAAGGCTGCCTTCCCAGCCATGTTCGGCGGCCGAAAGTCCTTCGGCTGCCGAACCTAGTTTCTGCCAAAGGGCAGAAACTTGGCTCCCAATGCACATTTCGCCTTCCAAACTTATCAAACATGCATCAAACCTATTCTACAACACACAAACACAAGCATACATGTTCCTAGGGGTCTCAAACCATCATAAACCCCATCTACAACACATCAAGCAACTCACATTGTTCAAGAACACACATTTATACCCATAAACATGACCATAATCTAAACATGCATTCTAACCCATTGATCTTGCATAAAACTTATTTAAAACACATAAGGAGCTTAAGATCGGCTCTTACCTCTTGAAGATCGAGAGGGAGACGACCTAAACTTGGAGATCCACGAAAATGAGCTCCTGAGTTCCCAAAGCTCCAAAACTTTGCTCAAAAGCTTAAATCTTCAAAACCAAGTTAAAACAAGTGAAAATCTTGAAAGATTTAGAGGAAGAACATCAAAAATGGGTGAGGGACGGCGGAGAGCTCACCTTGGCCGAAAATGGGCAAAAGCTCGCCCGTTTTCGGCTAAGGGACCCTTTTATAGTGGCTGGCCAGACCACGTTCGGGGGCCGAATGTGCCTCCGCATGCATGTCATGTTCGGCGGCCGAACTTGAGGTTCGGCGGCCGAACCTGGACTTCCCTCACTTATGCTTTCGGGGGCCTAAAGCACACCCGAAACGCATGCATGTTCGGCGGCCGAACTTGACTTTCGGCGGCCGAACCTGAGTTTTCCTCCAATGCTATTTTCATGCAAAAAAACTCATTTTCTTTCATACTTAAAACATAAAACACATTAAAACCTTTCATAGAAACATGATTTTACCCTACTAGAGGCTTTCGACACCCGAGATTCCACCGGACGGTAGGAATTCCGGTACCGGAGTCTAGCAAGGTATTACATTCTCCCCCCCTTAAGAACATTCGTCCCCGAATGTTCCTCAACTAGCACATGCAAGGCATACAACATATCATACACATAAAACACATAGAGACTAACCTTAAAAGAGATGAGGATATTGCCGGAGCATAGACTCCCGTGTCTCCCAAGTGCATTCTTCCATATTGTGGTGGTTCCACAGGACTTTCACCATCGGGATTTCCTTGTTTCTCAGCTTCCTGATCTGGGTGTCTAGGATCCGTACTAGCTGCTCAACATAGGTGAGATCCTCTTGGATCTCCACATCAGGCTCACTAAGAACCTTGCCCGGATCCGACACGAACTTTCTCAACATAGAAACATGAACAACCGGATGGATTCTCTCCATTGAAGTAGGTAAATCCAGCTTGTACGATACATTCCCAATCTTTTGCAAGACTTCAAAGGGTCCGATGTACCGCGGAGCCAGCTTACCTTTCTTCCCGAACCGAACCACTCATTTCATTGGAGACACCTTAAGCAATACCAGATCCCCCTCCTGAAACTCTACTTGCCTTCTGCGGATGTCTGCATAACTCTTCTGTCTGCTTGCAGCAGTCTTGATTCTTTCTCTGATTAAGGGTACCACCCTGCTGGTGATCTCTACTAGCTCAGGCCCTGCCAAGGCCTTTTCTCCAACTTCTTCCCAGCAAACAGGTGACCTGCACTTCCTTCCATATAAAGCTTCATATGGGGCCATCCCGATGCTAGCATGATGGCTGTTATTGTAGGCAAACTCCACCAAAGGTAGATGCTGCCTCCAAGAACCGCCAAAGTCCAGCACACACATTCTCAGCATATCTTCTATGGTTTGGATGGTCCTCTCTGACTGTCCGTCTGTCTGTGGATGGAAGGCAGTGCTGAAATCCAATCTAGTACCCATGGCATCCTGCAGACTCCGCCAAAACCTGGAGGTGAACTGGGGCCCTCTATCTGACACTATAGAAACAGGAACCCCATGCAGTCTGACTATCTCATCAACGTACACCTGCGCCAACTTGTCCACAGAATAGCCATTCCTGATAGGGATGAAGTGAGCAGATTTGGTGAGTCTGTCCACAATCACCCATATGGAGTCCAATCTGTTGGACGTCGCCGGTAACCCCACTACGAAGTCCATAGCTATATTCTCCCATTTCCACTCTGGAATAGGTAGCGGGTTAAGCATTCCAGCCGGCTTCTGATGTTCCAGCTTCACCCTCTGACACACTTCGCAGGCTGACACAAATTGTGCCACTTCTTTCTTCATAGCTGGCCACCAATAAACTTTCTTCAGATCTTGATACATCTTGGTGGCCCCGGGGTGAATGTTGTATCTTGCATTATGAGCCTCTCTCATAATGTCTCCCTTTAGCCCTATGTCATCTGGTACACATAAACGACTCCCATAGCGGAGGATCCCCTTATTGTCGAATCTGAACTCACTACCATTGCCTGACTGAACAGTCCTGGCAATCTTCACTAACTCGGGGTCCTCATGCTGTTTCTGAGCCACCTGCTCCAGAAACACGGGTGTCACTTTCATCTGAGCGACCAAGGCACCTGTACCAGACAACTCCAACTGTAGACCTTCCTCAATGAGCTTGTAAAACTCCTTCACCACTGGTCTCCTCTCTGCCGTGATGTGGGATAGACTGCCTAGTGACTTCCGGCTTAGGGCGTCTGCCACAACATTCGCCTTACCCGGATGATACTGAATCTTGCAATCATAGTCACTCAGCAGCTCTACCCATCTCCTCTGTCTCAAATTCAAATCTCTTTGACTCAGGATGTACTGCAGGCTTTTATGATCCGTAAAGATCTCACATTTTACCCCATAGAGGTAGTGCCTCCACATCTTGAGTGCAAAGATTACTGCTGCCATCTCAAGGTCATGTGTGGGGTAATTCAACTCATGCTTCTTCAGCTGTCTAGAAGCATAAGCAATTACCCTCTCATTTTGCATCAGTACACAACCCAGTCCCACTCGGGATGCATCACAGAAAACCGTGAAGTCCTCATCACTAGATGGCAGAGCTAAAACTGGTGCTAAAGTCAACCTCTTCTTAAGCTCTTTAAAACTCTCTTCGCACTGGTCGGTCCATAGAAATTTATGATTCTTCCTGGTTAGTCTTGTCAGAGGAGTTGCTATTTTCGAGAAGTCCTGAACGAACCTCCTGTAGTAACCTGCCAAACCCAAGAAACTTCTAATCTCTGTCACTGAAGTGGGTCTGGGCCAGTTAGCCATAGCTTCTACCTTCTTGGGGTCTACCTCTATTCCATTCTCCGACACTACATGCCCCAAGAACGAAATGCTCCTCAGCCAGAACTCACACTTTGAGAACTTGGCATACAAGCCATGTTCCCTCAAGGTCTGTAGAACCAACCTCAGATGATGGGCATGCTCCTCTGCATTCCTGGAATACACCAAGATATCATCTATGAAGACAATAACGAAGTGATCCAGGTACTGGCTAAACACTCTGTTCATGAGGTCCATGAATGCTGCAGGAGCGTTGGTTAACCCGAACGGCATCACAAGGAACTCAAAGTGCCCATATCTGGTCCTGAAAGCTGTCTTTGGCACGTCCTCTTCCCTGATCCTCAACTGATGATACCCGGACCTCAGATCTATTTTGGAGAAACAACCCGCT
Source organism: Manihot esculenta (assembly GCF_001659605.2). Classification (NCBI taxonomy): domain Eukaryota; kingdom Viridiplantae; phylum Streptophyta; class Magnoliopsida; order Malpighiales; family Euphorbiaceae; genus Manihot; species Manihot esculenta. The sequence goes on from NC_035170.2 coordinate 18,380,265, forward strand.
CCTGCTAGCTGGTCGAATAGATCGTCGATCCTTGGCAATGGGTATTTGTTCTTGGTAGTGACTTTGTTCAACTGTCTGTAGTCAATACAAAGCCTAAGGGATCCATCCTTCTTTCTCACAAACAAAACTGGAGCACACCAGGGTGAGGTACTCGGTCGGATGAAGCCCTTGTCTACCAGTTCCTACAACTGCTCCTTCAACTCTTTCAATTCTGCTGGCGCCATCCTGTAGGGAGGGATAGAGATCGGTCGGGTTCCAGGCATCAGTTCTATCTCGAACTCTATCTCCCTAGCAGGTGGTAAACCTGGCAGCTCGTCTGGGAACACATCTGCGAACTCTCTCACCACTGGCACTGAGGCGGGCTCTCTAACCTGATTGCTAAGCTCTCTCACATGAGCCAAATACCCCTGACATCCCCTCCTAAGCAACCTACGAGCCTGAAGAGCTGATATCAGACCTCTAGGTGTACCCCTCCTGTCTCCTCTGAAGACAACCTCAGACCCATCCTGACCTCTGAACCTGACTACCTTGTCCCTGCAGTCCAAGGTAGCACCATGGGTAGATAACCAGTCCATCCCTAGAATGACGTCAAAATCCGTCAAATCTAGAACCACTAGGTCGGCGGACAAGCATCTTCCCTTAACAAACACAGGACTACACTGGCAGACTGACTCTGCCACAGATGGAACACACTTGGGTCCACTGACCCAGAGAGGACACTCTAACCCATAAGTCATCAAACCTAACCTCCCCACGGCTCTCGGGGCGATAAAAGAATGAGATGCACCAGGGTCCATCAAGGCATATACATCTGAACAACCAATAATTAAGTTACCTGCCACCACGGTGTTAGATGCATCTGCCTCTTGCTGTGTCATTGTGAAGATCCATGCTGGAGCTGATGGACCTTCACCTCTGAAACCCGCTGAAGAAGAGGTTGCCCCTCTCCCTCTGCCTCTGCCACTGGCCTGAGTCATGGCTGGAGCTGCTGGCTGCGCTACACTGCCTGAAGCTGTCTGCTGGGACTGAGCCATCGGGACTGCTCTTGGACAATCTCGAGCCATATGCCCCTCCTGACCACATCTGAAACAGGCGTTCGTCCCAAACCGACATACTCCCCTGTGTGGCTTACCACACCTCGCACAAACTGCATTATCCGCACCAGAGCTTGAGCCACTCCCAAATCCCAGACTGGACTTGACTTTATTCCAGAACTTGTTCTTCTTACCCTTGGGCTTACCCCATCTCTTACTGCCTGAAGCTGCTGCACTCAGGGTAGAGGGATCTAATCTTCCCCCACCCGGAGTTTTAGAACCGGAAGACTGTGCCACTGACTGCTTGACTGTCCCCTGAACGATGGCACTGGCCTCCATTTTCCTGGCCATATCTACTATGGCATGGAAGCTCTCCCTGTCCACTGATTGAATCAAGGAGGAATACCTGGAATGGAGTTTCATAACATACCTCCTTGACCTCTTCGAATCTGTATCCAGACTCTGCCCAGAAAAAGGCAACAGCTCCAAAAATCTGTCGGTGAACTCCTCCACACCCATTTCATCCGTCTGCCTCAACTGTTCAAACTCTATCATCTTCAGCTCCCTTGAACTATCGGGAAAAGCCCATCCTGCAAACTCGTTTGCAAACTCCTCCCAAGACATGCTGTCTACTCTCGGTTTCACATAATTCTTGAACCACTCCCGTGCCTTCTTGCACTTAAGCGTGAACCCGGCCATCTGAATGGCTCTGCTGTCATCAGCCCCAATCTCATTAGTGATTACTTTAACCCTTTCAAGATACACAAATGGGTCATCCCCTTTTTCATACTGAGGAGCACCCAATTTCATGTAGTCGGTCATCTTAACCTTGCTCTCACTGGCTGAGCTAGGTCTAGGTGGCTGAACAACTGGGGCTGCTGGTTCTGCAGGTGGTGGAGGTGGTGCAACATTTTCTGAGGTAGGGTTTTCTGGATTTGGATAGTAGGGTGGAGGTGGATACATTGGGTACTGAGAGTATGGTGGGTAGTAAGGTGGATATGGCATCTGTGTGGGATAAGGGGTGAAGCTAGGGTAATCCGATGTACCTCCCATCGAATACCCGGGATGTTGTGAGAAATGTGGGTAGTGAGGTGGCTGTACAAATCCCGAGGCCTGAGTGCCTCCTTGGGACTCTCCCATACCTTCCTCTGACATGCTTACTCCCAGACTGCCATCCCTCCTCTGTTCTACATCCATATCATCCCCCATGCTCTCAGACATTCCTCCCTGAACTGTTCCTCTGACTGATCTGCTTCTTCCCAGATCCAAAGACCTTCTAGGGTCTCTTGCTGCTCTTTCTCGGTTAGACCTACTAGACATTGCCCTAGGCAATGCTGGAGGACGGGCGCTCATGCCCTCATCCTCGGGTGGTACTCCAGTCAATCTTGCTGATCGACGGGTTCCTCTCATCCTGTTTTCTGAAAAACAGTACACATAGCACAAACATTAGCATCATATGGTTCATGTGGGCACACATGAACCCGCATCACATACTTCACATATCAGCATATCATGCATATTGTCATGGCATTTCACATCTTCGTGCAAGACAGGACTCCACATCCTATCCTAGTGGACATGATCTTTTCCTATTGTGCTTGACCTTCTACAACATTTATGAGCCCGACACTCTAGGTCCGACCATATGAACCTAGGACTCTGATACCATTCTGTAACGACCCGAAAATCGGACCGCTACCGGCGCTAGGATCCAGATCGGCTTAAGGCCGCCGGGACCCGTAGCAAGCCTGACATATAACCTGTAAACCTGTATAATCCCATACATGATCAACAACAAGCATAAAAATTAAAACTTTTCTTTCCTTATACATCAACCAAACTCAACCTGATCATAAGCATAAACATAACTTTGACCCCTCCGTGGGATCTCATCTGTGCCCCCAATGGGTGACATCCATCTGTTGAGTTGGTTTACATAAATGACATAAAATAACCAAGATCATGTATAAAAAGGGATACAACATTCTATGGTCAAGCACACACTAATTGTAATACCCGGCTAGTTCAGACATCGGAGTTCCTACCGTCCGGTGGAATTTTGAATGTCAGAGTTTCCCTGAAGGGTAGAGTGAAGGTTTTCTAAAATGTTTTGATATGTTTTAAGTTTTTGATTTGAAAAGGAAATGAGTTTTTAAGAGAAAAGGCTAAGGAAGATTTTCCCACTTTCGGCCCCCTAAAGTTAAAGTTCGGCTGCCGAAAGTACCCCACGTTCGGCCCCCTAAACTTAAGGTTCGGCCCCCTAAAGTGGTGAGGTGTTGCATGGAGCTTTGGCCACCCAACGTGAAGCGGTGGTGCACTTTTAAAGGTGCTTTTGGCCGACTAAGGAGGTGCTTAGGCTCTCCTTTGGTTCAGGAACTTGCTCATGCTTTCTCTCAATGATCTTCCATAGTTTTACATCAAATCTTTCAAAGAAAAGTAGGTTTTAAGTGAGTTAAAGGGAGTTTTGAGAAGTTGTGGAGTTTAGGAGCTTGTGAAGCCTGAATCTCCATCTCTTCAAGTTAGGAGTCACGCCAGCCTTTGTTCTTCAATAGGTAAGTGTGAATCCTTGGTTTTAATTATGTTTTAAATGAGTTTGATGAGGGGAAAGGGGAGTTGTGCATGTGTATGCATGAGTTGTGCATATTAGGGTGTATGGATCCTATGCTTTGTTTGTGGTTGTTGTGTGTTATTTGTTGGAGTTTTAATGTGTTTAAGACTCCTATATGCATGATTAAGTGTTTAGAGTATGTTTGGAGAGGTTGGATGCATGTTTGGAGGGTTGAAGTTCGGATGGCAGGCGTTCTTGTGCACGAAACTGAGTTCTGGATGAACCCAGGTTCGGCCCCCGAAAGTCCAAGTTAGGCCGCCGAACATGCCTGACTTTCGTCTCTGGAGGAAACATTCGGCCGCCGAAGGTGCTGCCGAAGGTGCCCTGTCCAGCTTTCCTTTGCTTGTTTTGCATGCATGTTTTGAGGTGTTTTAAGGGGTCTTAAGGGGAGATGTTTAGAGGTATGTTAGAGTATGTTGGTCCCTCACTTGAGTCCATCTGTGTAGGCACAGAACAGAGGAACCAGAGAGAGCAGCAGTGAGTGTTGCTTCAGAGTTTGCAGAGTTAGCCCAGGTTTAGCCAAGCATTGGCTAGAGGTGAGTAGAACTAAACTTAATCGTTTATTAAAGAAACATAATGCTTTAGCATAGTTCATGCATCATGAATGCTATGATATGTATTAGGGTGATTGCATTAGAATCACGAATGTGAAGCATTGCATATTATGTGATCAGAGATTAGGTGGACCCAGGCGACTCCAATAGCCTAAGCTTCGGCTCCTGTCATTGTGTCAGGTCAGTTGGGCAATTACTTGTTGGAATGCCCTGTGTAGCTCCTTTGGGGGGCCAGTGTTGACAGAGGGTATTTTTGGGGTCATGTCTACCTTAGTGGGGATTGGACCAAGGCGACTTCAATAGCCCGTCGAGGGAGTTTTGGGGTCATGTCTAATCCAAGATATATTGAGATGCTTGTGTTGTGATGCATTTTCATATATAGTGCGTATGAATGAACTGTTTTCAATGTTTCTACTCACTGGGCTTTAGAAGCTCATCCCTTTCCCTTAATCCCAGTTTTGCAGGTTCAGAGTAGCTGGGAAGGGTAGAAGCATCAGAGTTGCTAAAGGATTTGCATATGTAATAGTATAGTGTGGACATGATGTAAGTTAAAGGATATATGTAAAGTGATGTAATAGTTAGTCAGTTAAGGTATACATGTATTAGAATGTGCTTTTGCCTATTGTCAGTGTATGTTAATCCCTAGTGTATGCATGTATCCTGTTTTACAGTTGCTTGATGAGAAATGAGTCAAACCAGGCTTAATACATGTTGTGTTTCGAAAACCCAGTGACTTATAACTGTGAGGGAAGACAGGGATTACTTCCTTTGACCCAAGACCAGTGCGGAGGAAAGACCAGGTTTGATTCCTGTGATCCATAGAGAGGCCAATAGAGAAGACCAGGTTTGATTCCTGTGACTCTATGGTAGCCAAGTTAACTTATGATATGCTGACCCTACAGGGTGGGTTCTATGTTTCAGAGCATAGTGCATGGAGGTTACTTGGTAGAGTATCACTGCTTTAGTACAGATAGCCCTGAGGGCTAGTTCAGATTAGTACGTCTGAGCATTTGGTTCACATGATTGGACCTATAGTACAGTGTTTTAAAGGTTAAGTCTGGTAGTTTTAAAGACAAGTTTTAATAAGTAATAGTCGAGTCGGATCATGTATGGGATTTTAACAGACACACAGAGTTCATAGCAGGCTTACTACGGGTCCCGGCGGCCTTAAGCCGATCTGGATCCTAGTGCCGAGCAGTTTGGGCCGTTACAAAGAGGGTACCGGTTTCCGGGCTGTTACAGATGGTATCAGAGCAGAGGTTCCTCATTAGTACGATGTTTTACATCGGAAAGAGGTTGGTCTAGAGGTCATAGTAAGGCAAAACACAATAAGTAAAATCATGTCCACTAAGATAGGAAGTTGTTTTGCATGCTGATGTGGAATACTCATGCTTATTAATGTTATGCTATGTAATGCATGTATATATTGTAAATTCATGTGTTTTCATATGAACATGTGTGCTAATGTTTGTTTCTTGATGTGTTGTTATTCAGGAGAACTAGGATGAGTGGAGCTAGTTATTCTGTGGAATCAGACCAAGTAAAAGATAAATAGATAGAATTTCAAAGAAGAGTTAAAGAGAGAGTTATTATGAGATGTTAGGATCTCAGGTTTTCATAAACCTAGGCATAGTGAGAATTGATTTCTCAAGAAGAATAAGAGTAAATAAGGCAGAAAATAGAACAAGAAGTAAAAAGAGTAACAGTAAGTATGAATAAGTAGAAGGATAAGATGGGTCAGAGTAAGAGGAAAAGAAAAGGAAGGTAAGTTCAGAAAGAGACTAGAGTTAGTCTGGGATTGGGTGGTGGTGAGGCTGAGGAAGAAGGGAGAGCCTTTTCTTCAGTAAATTCCCGAGGGAAGTTCCATTAGTTTTAGCTTGGATCTTCACCCTGACTCAGTAGGAGGCAAACACATCATACATGGTGACGTCAGATGCGTTCACTTGGAAGTGTTCAGATGTGTATGCTGTTTGTTTTGGACCCAGTGTTTCACTTTCCTTGTTGTTTATGAGCCATTGATAGAGTGGATTTGATGACTTCTGGGCTTAGAGTGTTTTTCTCAGGGTCAGTAGACCTGAATATGATCCATCTGATGCAGAGTCAGTCAGTTTAGTTCAGAGTTTATACAGAGTAGGCGATGCGATCCAGCTGACCTTATGGTTCTAGGGGTGACTGATGATGTCAACCTAGGGCGGATTGGCTAGCTACTCATAGTACTACCTGTGTCCGCAGAGACAAGGTAGGAGAGTTTAGAGCTCAGGATGGATCAATAGTTAGTCCTTAAAAAGGACAGAGTATAGAGGAATAGAGTACAGTATAGATGCCTAGAAGTTGATATCAGTCCCGCAGGCTCATCGTTATACAGGAAAAGTTGTTAGAGGGTTCTAACTCTTGTGAGCAAGTTTGTCAGGACAGGGAATCAGCCTCAGTACCCTTTACTAGAGAGAGAGTTCTAGATGTTTTCCAGATGATCTGTCAGGTTTTCCATCTGTTAGAGAGTTAGAGTTGAGAATAGGAGTGGTATCTGGACGCGGAACCATTTCTTTCCTTTTACTCTAACAGGATGGCATCTACAGAAAGAGAATAGTCAGAATAGTATAGAGAGCTTAGTAGATAAAGATTTTATCCGACTTAGTACCTCACCCTGGAATACTCCAGTGTTGTTGTGGAAAACGAAGGATAGACTCTTGAGATTTTGTTATAACTGTTTACAGTTAACAGGGTCACTACTAAGCAATTACAGGTGTTCCTAGATAGGATTGATTGATCTACTAACTGTTCTAATCAAAGAAGATTGGATTACAGAGTGGTATGATCAGAGTACAGATTGGAGCAATACCTGTTGAGAGTTAGAGATTAAGTCAGTTTAGTAAAGAAGAAGAAAGGCGAGCAAGGATCAGTATTACAAGGTTGGTAATACAGATTGGTAGAAAAGATTGATGATCTATTGGAACTGTTAGTGGAAACTGGTTGTGATTCCAGTGTGATTACGGATTGGTATCATTACAGATTTGTATCTGTTAAGAATTAAAAGTGAGAGTTTTCACAAAAAGATTAGTTTAGTTAAGAGAAAGAAAAGAAGAATAAGGATCAGAGTAGCGCAGCGAAAGCTGTGGAGTTCAGAAAAAGGTTATGAGTATAAACTCAGATCAGGAGAATAGAGGTATAGATTCTCTCTTTAGAGAGAAGTGATAGGCTTTACTTGCTTATCTGTTTGTTTTTAACATTCGAGGACGAATGTTTTTGTAAGGGGGGTAGATTGTAATACCCGGCTAGTTCAGACATCGGAGTTCCTACCGTCCGGTGGAATTTTGAATGTCAGAGTTTCCCTGAAGGGTAGAGTGAAGGTTTTCTAAAATGTTTTGATATGTTTTAAGTTTTTGATTTGAAAAGGAAATGAGTTTTTAAGAGAAAAGGCTAAGGAAGATTTTCCCACTTTCGGCCCCCTAAAGTTAAAGTTCGGCTGCCGAAAGTACCCCACGTTCGGCCCCCTAAACTTAAGGTTCGGCCCCCTAAAGTGGTGAGGTGTTGCATGGAGCTTTGGCCACCCAACGTGAAGCGGTGGTGCACTTTTAAAGGTGCTTTTGGCCGACTAAGGAGGTGCTTAGGCTCTCCTTTGGTTCAGGAACTTGCTCATGCTTTCTCTCAATGATCTTCCATAGTTTTACATCAAATCTTTCAAAGAAAAGTAGGTTTTAAGTGAGTTAAAGGGAGTTTTGAGAAGTTGTGGAGTTTAGGAGCTTGTGAAGCCTGAATCTCCATCTCTTCAAGTTAGGAGTCACGCCAGCCTTTGTTCTTCAATAGGTAAGTGTGAATCCTTGGTTTTAATTATGTTTTAAATGAGTTTGATGAGGGGAAAGGGGAGTTGTGCATGTGTATGCATGAGTTGTGCATATTAGGGTGTATGGATCCTATGCTTTGTTTGTGGTTGTTGTGTGTTATTTGTTGGAGTTTTAATGTGTTTAAGACTCCTATATGCATGATTAAGTGTTTAGAGTATGTTTGGAGAGGTTGGATGCATGTTTGGAGGGTTGAAGTTCGGATGGCAGGCGTTCTTGTGCACGAAACTGAGTTCTGGATGAACCCAGGTTCGGCCCCCGAAAGTCCAAGTTAGGCCGCCGAACATGCCTGACTTTCGTCTCTGGAGGAAACATTCGGCCGTCGAAGGTGCTGCCGAAGGTGCCCTGTCCAGCTTTCCTTTGCTTGTTTTGCATGCATGTTTTGAGGTGTTTTAAGGGGTCTTAAGGGGAGATGTTTAGAGGTATGTTAGAGTATGTTGGTCCCTCACTTGAGTCCATCTGTGTAGGCACAGAACAGAGGAACCAGAGAGAGCAGCAGTGAGTGTTGCTTCAGAGTTTGCAGAGTTAGCCCAGGTTTAGCCAAGCATTGGCTAGAGGTGAGTAGAACTAAACTTAATCGTTTATTAAAGAAACATAATGCTTTAGCATAGTTCATGCATCATGAATGCTATGATATGTATTAGGGTGATTGCATTAGAATCACGAATGTGAAGCATTGCATATTATGTGATCAGAGATTAGGTGGACCCAGGCGACTCCAATAGCCTAAGCTTCGGCTCCTGTCATTGTGTCAGGTCAGTTGGGCAATTACTTGTTGGAATGCCCTGTGTAGCTCCTTTGGGGGGCCAGTGTTGACAGAGGGTATTTTTGGGGTCATGTCTACCTTAGTGGGGATTGGACCAAGGCGACTTCAATAGCCCGTCGAGGGAGTTTTGGGGTCATGTCTAATCCAAGATATATTGAGATGCTTGTGTTGTGATGCATTTTCATATATAGTGCGTATGAATGAACTGTTTTCAATGTTTCTACTCACTGGGCTTTAGAAGCTCATCCCTTTCCCTTAATCCCAGTTTTGCAGGTTCAGAGTAGCTGGGAAGGGTAGAAGCATCAGAGTTGCTAAAGGATTTGCATATGTAATAGTATAGTGTGGACATGATGTAAGTTAAAGGATATATGTAAAGTGATGTAATAGTTAGTCAGTTAAGGTATACATGTATTAGAATGTGCTTTTGCCTATTGTCAGTGTATGTTAATCCCTAGTGTATGCATGTATCCTGTTTTACAGTTGCTTGATGAGAAATGAGTCAAACCAGGCTTAATACATGTTGTGTTTCGAAAACCCAGTGACTTATAACTGTGAGGGAAGACAGGGATTACTTCCTTTGACCCAAGACCAGTGCGGAGGAAAGACCAGGTTTGATTCCTGTGATCCATAGAGAGGCCAATAGAGAAGACCAGGTTTGATTCCTGTGACTCTATGGTAGCCAAGTTAACTTATGATATGCTGACCCTACAGGGTGGGTTCTATGTTTCAGAGCATAGTGCATGGAGGTTACTTGGTAGAGTATCACTGCTTTAGTACAGATAGCCCTGAGGGCTAGTTCAGATTAGTACGTCTGAGCATTTGGTTCACATGATTGGACCTATAGTACAGTGTTTTAAAGGTTAAGTCTGGTAGTTTTAAAGACAAGTTTTAATAAGTAATAGTCGAGTCGGATCATGTATGGGATTTTAACAGACACACAGAGTTCATAGCAGGCTTACTACGGGTCCCGGCGGCCTTAAGCCGATCTGGATCCTAGTGCCGAGCAGTTTGGGCCGTTACAAAGAGGGTACCGGTTTCCGGGCTGTTACACTAATCATCCATAAACCTCATTACATGACTATACTGTACTTTTACATTACAATTTGATCATGTCCATTGCTAGCTATTACATAAACAGAACTTCTTTACTCTAACCGGACTCCTGCTCTATACTGCACCTGCAAGCCTGGGGGTAAAGGGAGAGGGGTGAGCTAAAAGCCCAGTGAGCTGAACTAAAAAAAACATATTAACACTATGCTTTAATGAAATGCATCATAACACAGACAATTCACATAAGGGTTGGGTGAACTTGTCACCAATTAGTCCAAGCTAACATGGTGCCAGGCCGTAGCATGGGGTCCTGGTCTTCCTGTCATACATACATTTCTTACCATTACTCCAGGGCCTCCTCTGGGCTCCTGGTCTTCGAGTCCACAATCGTGCCAGGCCGTAGAATGGGGTCCTGGTCTTCCTGTCATGGACTAATTGGATCATCCAACATTCACCCACATCAACAACACATGATGCAATGCGGCATATTCGTGAAACTAATGCAATCACCCTATTGCATAATCATGATGCATGAAACATGATAAAACATTTAATTTAAAAGATTAAGTTTAGTTCCACTCACCTCTGGCTGACTCTGACAACACCGAAGCAGCTGAACTCACTGTTGGGGTCCTCGGTTCCTCGGGTCCGAACCTACACAGGTGGACTCAAATGAGGGACCAAACATGCTAGAACATAACTCTAAACTACTCCCCAAAAACCCCCTAAAACATCATGAAAACATCACATAAAAACATGCAAGAAATGGCTGAACAGGGCACTTTCGGCGGCAGGTTCGGCGGCCGAAAGTCCCTCCAGAGCCGAAAGCCAGGCAGGTTCGGCGGCACCTTCGGCGGCCGAAACTCCCAGACAGAGACGAAACTCATGCATGTTCGGCGGCACTTTCGGCGGCCGAAACTGCCCGACAGAGACGAAAGTCTCCCTTTCGGGGGCAAGCTTCGGCAGCCAAAAGGCTGCCTTCCCAGCCATGTTCGGCGGCCGAAAGTCCTTCGGCTGCCGAACCTGGTTTCTGCCAAAGGGCAGAAACTTGGCTCCCAATGCACATTTCGCCTTCCAAACTTATCAAACATGCATCAAACCTATTCTACAACACACAAACACAAGCATACATGTTCCTAGGGGTCTCAAACCATCATAAACCCCATCTACAACACATCAAGCAACTCACATTGTTCAAGAACACACATTTATACCCATAAACATGACCATAACCTAAACATGCATTCTAACCCATAGATCTTGCATAAAACTTATTTAAAACACATAAGGAGCTTAAGATCGGCTCTTACCTCTTGAAGATCGAGAGGGAGACGACCTAAACTTGGAGATCCACGAAAATGAGCTCCTGAGTTCCCAAAGCTCCAAAACTTTGCTCAAAAGCTTAAATCTTCAAAACCAAGTTAAAACAAGTGAAAATCTTGAAAGATTTAGAGGAAGAACATCAAAAATGGGTGAGGGACGGCGGAGAGCTCACCTTGGCCGAAAATGGGGAAAAGCTCGCCCGTTTTCGGCTAAGGGACCCTTTTATAGTGGCTGGCCAGACCACTTTCGGGGGCCGAATGTGCCTCCGCATGCATGTCATGTTCGGCGGCCGAACTTGAGGTTCGACGGCCGAACCTGGACTTCCCTCACTTATGCTTTCGGGGGCCTAAAGCACACCCGAAACGCATGCATGTTCGGCGGCCGAACTTGACTTTCGGCGGCCGAACCTGGGTTTTCCTCCAATGCTATTTTCATGCAAAAAAACTCATTTTCTTTCATACTTAAAACATAAAACACATTAAAACCTTTCATAGAAACATGATTTTACCCTACTAGAGGCTTCCGACACCCGAGATTCCACCGGACAGTAGGAATTCCGGTACCGGAGTCTAGCCGGGTATTACAAAGAAGGTGCAGTCATTGACACACAAACTTCACCGAAATCAACAAGGAATAAAAGAAAAAGTCAAAAACCCTAAAACCTAAGATAAATCAGAATTTACCTCATGTTGCCTCTGATACCAACTGACGTGGAACCCTATGACACAAGTCTCAAACCTACATGCATAAGTAGATATGGAATCTAAAGATTTGATAAACCCACTTCTATAGCACCCCACACTTAGAGAAGCTGAAACACCAATGATAGAAGGATTTAGATGAGAATCCGACAAACGCCACAACAAATAGTTGATAAGTAAGCCAAGATTCTTGGTGCAATTGATGAAAGCAAATCCTCACTTCACTCAAAGCAATATACGCCAAAGGCATGAAAAAGAATTCTTAAAATTTAGATTCAAAACTGCCTCTTATAAGTGTTTCTTATCCTTATATAGTAAGAAGAAAACAAATAAAACCCTAAGACACTCTTCTTAGACCTGGTTGAATCACACATAAGGTCCAAGCCCAATCACACACTAAAACAACACATCAAACTTATAAGTATTAAAACATAAATTCAAGACATGACCCAACACTCTAAAACTTAAAAGATAAAATATGGCCAGAATACAAGTTCAAACAAAGCGAAAATAAAGCAAGTGTTTAAATAATAAAACATATTAAGCCCATTATGACAAAGCTGAATCTTCATAAAAGCCTTTCTTGATCTTCACTTTAGACTTCCCTTTGTGTAGTTTTGGCCCATAGATTTGATTAAGCTCCCTAAGCCTATAATTGCAAGTGTTGCACCAAATCTGCCCCATATGAGTTGAAACACGCCCCAAATGTATATGGATCATATAAATATGGTTTTAAACTCCTTTTAAATCCATTTAAATGATATAAGTTTGCTACACACCATTATTAGAAATTTGCCCTATTGGATCTGTATCAGGAATTAATTTGAAAAAATAGTTTTCATCATAAAAAATAATTTAAAAAATGAAGAAAAAAAATTATATATCACCACACAAGAAATATTTTTAGGAGGAATGAAATTACAAAAATAGTTTTCACCATCCAAATAATTTAAGAAAGAACAAAAGGGTTACATATTACCACACAAGATCAATAAAAATACTTTCTTCCACGTATATTTCATATGTGTATTATAATATTATATTTTTATTGATTTTTTTAGGTCTTGAAGTGAAAAATATAATTATTTTTCTCCATTCTAATTTATACTATAAATTAATTTATATATATATAATTAAATTTTACATTGCATTTATAATTGTATAATATTACAATTTTAATATTTAATATAGAATTAAATTATAAAATAGATATTATGTTCTTTATAATAAAATATAAACATGGAAATGATTTTTATAATATAATTTTTTTATCATATTTGCAATATTTTCTCCATTTTAATTTATATTTTTTTTATTTAATTTATATATATATAAATAATAAATTAGAGATTTATTGAATTAATTATGTACATTTAAATTTTTTATATATAATATCATAATATTATAATTTTAATATTTTACTATAGAATTAAATTATAAAATTTGTATTATGATTTATAAAAAATATAAATATTGAATTATTTTTATAATATAATTTTATATTATATTTAAAGGTGATAAGACGAATATAAAAACGTTCATTGGATAAAATTAATATATTAAATCTCAATTGTGAAATACTATTTCAATAAAAATATTATAAAATTTAATAATTGACTTTTTTTTTATTTTAGTTTGATTAAACCCTCTCAAATTTTTTTATAAGGAAATTGATAATATAACTGATAAGTGATATAAAATACATACATCATAATTTTTCAATAGGGAAACAATGCAAATATAGAAAATTGAAAAGGTTTCCTCATGATTGATCTGAGTAAATTAAGAAAATAAATTTCCGGATAATAAATACTCTATTTTTGTTATGGAAATCAAAGAAATCTTTAGGAAATTATTATTTTGACTCGCAAAAAATTACATCATGAAGCCTATATTTATAGATTTGAAGTCTTAAAATAATATATATAATACAACCCACAATGTATTCTTAACTATAAATAGAATATCGAATAGGACAAGACGAGAAATATCCTGCTAAGGAGAAAAAAAAAAATATAACCCCACAAAGAAGGTAGTTCAATTTATTGCATTTAAGTATTTTTAAAAGAAAAAAAATATATATACATCACTTTTGAATTTTTTATGGTTATACAGTTATTAATTTTTATTGTTAAGAAATATACATTATTTTTAAATTTTTTCAGAGTGATCAAAATTACAATAAAGATAAAAGAATTTAAATTTCTTTTATAAAATTTGAAATAAAAATTTTTATCCAAAATACCCTATAAAATTATTAAATTTTTTAATATATTTTTTGCATTTATTTCCATAATAGTATAAATAAATTTCATTATTAATTAAATCACTATGGTCTATATTGTACTTTTAGTTTCTAATATTATATTAATCTACAAAAATTAGGTCTATATATTTAAAAGATATATGTAATATAATTATTTTCATAACTATATAATAATAATTTTTAATTAAAAATATTTTATATGTTAATTATCCATATAATTAATAAATATTCTTAAATTATAGTTTGTAGATTTGTTGTTGTCTTTGTTAGGCTAGATCTTTATGAAAAACAAATATAACACTTCAAAATTATGTTAACCCAGCATAAAAATATAAATAAATAAATAAATATTATATTAAAATCGTCTAAAGTGAGACATGAGCTGTCACCATAAAATAGAGTCATGTAGCGATCATCTTATAAGCCGGTACTCGGTCCCATCTAAGGGAAGAAAGACACGGACACCATTATACTCGGTTCTTCATCAAGACTTGCTTTCTCCTGAAGAGGTCGAGTTTTCACACAAAGTTACCATTAGCAGGCACAATCCAACAAATTTCCGTATAATCACAGGATCACCAACCCGCTAAACCGGCGAGATCCCTTATCGAATAGCTGGCCACATCATTGCCGGATTATCAGAAAATGCTATATTTAACTCCATCCTCTTACAGTATAAAAGTCAATGATTACATAGACAAAGATACACAATTCTCTTGCACAACTACTCTCAAGTTCTACATTCACCCTATTTTTCAGTTTGCTGACTTGAGCATCGGAGTGGCTACAGTGGACACCCATTACTTCACATTTTCTTTCCTGCAGAATTGACTAATCACAATATAACTTCATTTCGACCACATCATTTGGTTCTATTGCCAAAAAGTCTATTGAATTCTCTCTATTCATTTAGATTAAAACCTGTCTCTAATTCCCTTTCTTCTTAAAAATAAATCTCTCTCCCTTCTTGAGATGGTTGGAGATTCACGCGCTACTGCTGGGGTCGTTACCAATGAGGACGCTATCATTTCTTTTACTCCTGGTAGTGGGCAGAACATCCCCATATGGCCAGCGAAGCAGATCCTAACAATCTGAGTATTAAACAAATACTCTAGTACGGTAGAAGGTTACAGATTATTTTCGAGTAATACAATACTCGGGAGGAGGCGTCACTCATGGCTCCCAGGGGAAGGGAGGAAGTCTCTGTAGATACCACAAGGACTCAGACAGGGGCAATCCAAGCGCAGTCCAAAGAGAAGGAAAAATTCAAAAAAGAGGAGCCATCAGACAATGCTCTAAAGGATGCTAGTTGAAAGCTGGTTCAAGCCACTCAAAGGTATCAAGAAAGACAGAAAGAGGAGAAAAGGACGAGCCAAAAGCAAGATAAAAAGATGAAGAGGCAAGGATATAAGGAAGACCATGAAAGATATCCAGTCTACCGAGGAAGGAAATAACGAGATAAGTATAAAAATTATACCCTATTAAACGACTCACGAACACATATTCTAATTTGGATTATGAAAAATAACAAGAAGGTCAGATGGCCTCCCAAGCTCAACTCAGGGAAAGCCGAAAGGTGAGACAGGACCAGGTACTATCGTTTTCATGAAGACCACAGATATATAACAGAGTGTCGGCAATTGAAAGATGAGATCAAGAGATTAATAAGGAACGACACACTTTGAAAGTTCGCCACACACTTTGAAAGTTCGCCAAGAAGAGTAAGGAAGAGAGGAGACTTGAACCCAAGATAACCACCCCTAATAATAAAATCTATAGGGGTTATTCATGTGTCTTTAATTTAGGAGACTCAGTCCTCAAGAGAACAGATGTAACAGATGCTGAGTGTATAAGTTGGGCGAAAACGGGAAAGGACAGGCCAAAAGCAAGACTAAAAGCCGAAGAGGTAAGAATATGAGGGAGACCATGAAAGATACCCAGTCTCCCAAGGAAGAAAAGACTGAGGTAAGTATAAGAATTATACCCCATTGAACGACTCATGAACACATATTCTAATATGGATTAGAAAAAATAACAAGAAGATCAGGTGACCTCCCAAGCTCAACCCTAAGAAAGTCAGAAGGCCAGACAGGACTAGGTATTGCCGTTTTCATGAATACCACCGACATGTAACGGAGGAGTGCCAAAAATTAAAAGACAAGATCAAGAAATTAATAAGAAATGACACACTTCGAAAGTTTGCCAGGAAGAGTAGGAAGAGAGAAGACTTGAACCCAAGGTAACTATCCCTAATAGAAAACTTATAGGGGTTATTCATGTGTCTTTAATGCAGGAGACTTAGTCCTTAAGAGAACATATGTAATAGATGGCGAGTCTGGTAAGTTCCGCAAAAACTGAAAAGGACCATTTAGGGTCCCAAAAGGTTATTCGTCCAGGATTTTATAAGCTGGCCAAGCTAGATGACCAAGTCATTCCCTACTCCTGGAATACTTGTAATTTAGAAAATTTTATTCATAATAGTTAATGATGTATTTTTCATATGTTGTGCTCTTCAGTGACAAAGAACGATTAAGGTCCCCATAGTCTACGAGATTCCTTCTTCGAAAAGATTAAAAAACATTCCTAAAAGGACACAAGGCAGCTTTAGTCGGGCCATCTGGGTATTGGTCCCGCATAATAAGGCATCTCATGTCAGGCCACAAGGTGAAAATCCGCCAGGCCATCCAGGCATTGGACCCACTAAAACAAAGGCCATAAGGCAATCGCCAGGCTATCCTGGCGTTGGACCCACTAAAACAAATACCCTAAAGCAACTCTCGCCAAGCCATCCGGGCATTGGACCCACTAAAAAAAAGCCATAAGGCAGTTTCTATCAGGCCAAAAGACTGGACGTTGGTCCCACCAATCATGGCATTCATACCAAGACACAAGGCGAGTATACGCCATGCTACAATCTGGGTGTTAGTCCCATTGAACAAGGCCACAAGGCGGGCTAGGCTACAAGGCGGGCCAGGCTACAAGGCGAGTATACGCTATGCCAACTAACCGGGTATTAGTCCCAAATACATTTTATGCCAAAGCCATAAGATGAGTGTTAGCTAAAACATGTGATCGGGCGATAGTCCCGCATCACAAAAATTTTCAAAGGCATTTGTTGCCTAAGCAGAAGGTAGGTATTCGTGGGACTCAACGACTGGGTGTTAGTTCCATATCAAAATTTCTAAGGCATTTGATGCCCAAACAACAAGGCAAGTATCCGCTAGGCTCAAGGATCAGGTGTTAGTCCCATATAGAAATTTCTCTAACCCATTTCATGCTTAAGTCATAAGGCGAGTATCTGCTAGACCACGTGACCAAGTGTTGGTCCTGTTTTACAAAAAGGGCAAGTTATTTTATGGCCATTAATTAGATCAATAACTAGGTGCTATGATCAGGTCTAGTTTGGTAATAGATGGAAGAGGGTTACGAACGAGTACCAATCATACAAGCATGCAAAGATAATAAAGATATGATAGAAAATATTTTCATTAAAACTCAGAAGATTACAAAGGGGGAGGGATGATTTTAGGAGTCTCCATTATATTAACATTCCCTAAATCTATTACATTTACTAAAGGGACTCGGTCGATATCATCAATCCTCTCCCCCTTTTGCTTGTCCTCGTCCTCGTCTTCATCCTCTTCTAGAAGGATGTCATCTATCCAAGCAAAGTCCTCAGAAGGAAACTGCTTTACTAGCTCCTTCTTGACTAAGTCTTGACCCTCGACGAACATCTCTCCTCCCCAGGCCACCGTCTCTTGAAGCTCGGTCTCTAATTCAACAATCCTTTTGAAGGCAGCCCAGTTTTTCTCAACCTGAAACTGCAGCTCCTGGACTTGGAATTGAAGCAAAGAGCCTCCTGTCTGTTTCTTGAACACCAAAATTGTGCTTTAGGACTTTGTTACACTCTTTGGTCATATAGGCACAAAAGGCACTCTCCAGGGCAGAGCACATGACATTGTCAAAAAGCTCATCCATCTCCAACTCATTCAAGCAATGACGGTCCCTAGGCCTTAAGGCATTCTTGGTTAATAGGAAGACTAGGTTAGGATTCTCAAGGAGAGAAGGCATCCAGGTTAGCGCCAATGCCAGGCATTGGTTGCTAGGAGGCCATGAGGAATCAACCTCCACATTCGCAAGAATGGGCTTAGTAGGAGTGGGGACAGCAGCAGAAGGCTAAATAACTAGAGCAAATGCGGAGGCGCCCATGGTAGAAGAATCAGGCTACGAGTGGGCCGACTATTCTATTATAGGTTGGGGAAGAGGAAGAGGAAGCATGATCACTTCTTCCACCCAGTGAGCACGCTTGGGTAAGGGACCGATTCTCCCAGCGACAACTTTTCCTTTGCAGGTAGCGCGCGCTGCTTTAGCAAATTTGCTTCTTGACCTGACTATATCTGCGTAAATTGAAAAGTAAGTAAGATAATTTGAAATCTAAAAGAAAATTATCTTGATCTCTAGCCAGAGAAGTGCTCTCCCCAAGGCTGGGAAGGCTAGACAGTTGAGGACCCCGAGTATGGCTCGCCTAAAAATGACTCTGTTAAGACAAGCCGACATTCCTCACCACCTTGGTGATGTCCATTTTCTAAAGAGACCTAGCCATCATCTAGAGAAAGGCTAAAGCCCCATCCTCATCCCTCCTTGGTTGGATCTTATCATTCCTTAGTTCCACCCTTAGGTTCTAGCTCATTTAGAGGCACCCAAAACCCACGGACATCTAGTGACGGAGGATAAAAAATTTATTTTTCCACCGTTTTAATGAATAAGGTATCTAGTCAAACATTGTCTGGCATTTTCACCTGCTAAAAAACCAGAACTCTTTGTTTTTATGGGTAACCAGCTGGTACAGCTGGGAGAGTGTTGTTATTAAGACAAACAAACCGGAGGCTACAGGATTCTTCAGCTGTTGGGATGCAACTGGGTGACTGAAAGCTTATGGAACATAAGGACATCAATAAAAAAGGGGTCCATGGGGAATCAAAGATTCGCCTTCAGCTGCTCCTCGAAGACTATAATCGTATCCTCTACAGGGATCAAATCATTTACGTGAACACTTGAGGAAGGGAAAAAGACATGAGAAGTCTCTCGAGGAATTTTGTATTTATTATGAAGCCGATCTACATCTTGCTCTGATAGGATGGACGGAATGTTACTAATCGAGCTACCTTCACTTTCTTGAGCCATCTTCAATGGAACGATAGGGCTGGGGCACGGATGGGGCCGTCGGAGGAGAAACTTGAGGCGAAACCTCCACTGGGAGTAAGAGAAGAAGAGGAAGTATTCCTATTTATTCTAAAAGGAAAAAAATAGAAATTACCTTGATAGTAAGGGAGTATAAACGAGAAAGAGTGAGCGACTGAGTCTTTCAAAGCAAAGATTCCAATTATGAGTAAAAGTGATATTTGGAGAAGAAGAATGACTCTTATAAGATAGTTTTGACGACAAGCTTTAAATACGGCTCAAGAAACGGGGCAACCATCATTGAAGAGCTAGATAGGCAAAACGGCGTGAGTAGGAAAGGACCAATCTCAATGAGTTATGTGCCCCAAATCATGAGAACAACTGTCCCATTCGAATTTGAAGAATCGAAATCCAGCGGGGGGACCTATGATGTTACACTAGAATCGCCCAAAGTGAGCCATGAGTTGTCACCATAAAATAGGATCATATGGCAAGCATCTGATAAGCCGGTACCCGATCCTACTCGAGGGAAGAAAGACATAGACACCTTACACCCGATTCTTCATCAAGACTCGCCTTCCCTTGAAGAGGTCGAGCCTTCCCACAAAGTTACCGTTAGCAGGCACAATCCAACATATTCCTATTATACCTGCAATCATGGGATTATCGATTCACTAAACCGGTGGGATCTCTTATGGAATAGCTGGTCAAATTATCGCTGAATTATCAGGAAATGCTATGTTTAACTCTGTGCTCTTCCAGTAAAAAAGCCAACAATCACAAAGATAAAGGTATGTAATTCTCTTGTACAACTACTCTCAAATTCTACATTCACCCTATTCTCTAGTTTGCTGACTTAAACGGCGGAGTAGCTGCCGTGGACATCCACTATCTCACGTTCTCTTTTCTGCAGAATTGACCAATCACAGCACAGTTTTAGTTTTATTCTGAATATATATATATATATATATATATATATATATATATATATATATATATATATATATATATATATATATATATATATATATATATATATAATTGATAAATGTAAATTAATTTTTATAAAAAAATCTTTAAAAAAAAACGAAACTGAATGGTATAAAAAAATTCAAAAAACAAATTAAACAAACTTAGATTGTATAAAAAAAAAATCAAAAAACAAATTAAGTGAATCTAAATTAATTGTGAAAACATGAATTGTATAAAAAAAATTGAAAGACAAATTAAGATAACATAGATTTTACCAACAATAAACCTAAAATACATAGGTAGACTAATAAAAAATTAAAAATATTAAAATAATTTTAAAAATTAGAAAAATATAATTAAAAAATATTTTATATGTTAGCCATCCATATAATTAATAAATATTCTTAAATTCTAGTATTTGTAGATTTGTTAGTGCCTTTATTATGATAAAAAATTTTAATATTTCTCTTTTGGATTGCGTAAAAAAATCCAAAAGAGAAATTAAACAAATTTGGATTATATGAAAAAAATCCAAAAAACAAACTCAGTGAATTTAGATTGGAAAAATTATTTAAATAATTTAAAAATTAAGAAAAAAAATTGAAAAATTTATTAAAATAATTTAAAAATAAAAACTATTTTCTTACTCTTAGATTGCAAAAATTATTAAAATAATTTAAAAATTAAGAAAAAAATTGAAAATTTATTAAAATAATTTAAAAATAAAAACTATTTTCTTACTCTATTTTCTCTCTTCAAAAGCCTACTTTATATATTTATAAAATAGATGTAGAAATTAAGACAATTTTTTATCAAAAAATTATCAATAATTCTTTATGATAGCAATGAATTATTAATACTCTATTTGAAAAAAAATTTTATTAATACTAATTCCAAATAACATATATCGTATAACATTTAAATAGTTACAAAAAATATTGATAAAAAATACAACTTGCACAATTTTAATTTATTTTTAACTGATTTATAAGTGCTATTAAACACTTTTTTTTTTCAAAAAAAAAAAATATTAACAAAAGTTTAAGATGAAAAATTGAGACGTCTATGGATGATTTCTTCATAATTTATTTATCAGACTCAAAAAGCGATTGCTACTCTAAAAGATAATTACTTTTTTTTTTTTTATAAATGATAGTTTAATATTTTGTTAAAATATATATACTTTTAAAATTAAATTTCCATTTATTTTATAAAAAATATCGTACACATATATTAAAAGAATTTTTCTTTTAGAATAAACTTATTTTTCAATATTTGTTGCAATATTAAAAATAAAAATATTAATAATTTTTGTATAAAAAACTAGTAGTGATTTTAAATTATTAAAATTTAAAAATGACTTTTTCTTCAAAAATAAAGTAATTTTCTTTAAAAATAATCTAATTATTGAAAGTTTTTAATAGTTTTTGTAAGTATTCAAATAAAAAAATTGAAAAATTTTTGCCTAATATTTTCAATAAAACAAACAAACCCTAAATAGTACTCCTTATAGTTTTTAACATTTACTATAAACAATGATTTTATATTTGTCTATTCCTGGACGTGCTCAAATTTAGACGAAATAATATTTAAAATATTGAATAAAATTAAAAAAAAACTTAATTAGTTTTGTAAATAAAATAAAAATTTATTCTAATTTTTCAACCTTTTATTGAATATATTTAGCCAATATCTTAACCTAATACTAAAGTGTTTCACTTTGATAATGGAAATAACAAAGCACAAGAGACAATTTCATGATAAATAAATAAATGATTTAATAATAATAATAATAATAATAATAATAATAATTATAATAATAATAATAATAATAATAATAATAATAAAATTTACGAAATTTAGATATTATTATGTTAAGGAATATTTCAAAAATGACAAATAAAAAATAAATATTATAAAATGTAATTACAATAAATAAAAACCGTAAAAATAACATAAAATAAAATAAGGGACAATAGAATTATTAGGGGAAAAAGTAAAATCTATGAATTTTGTATTCTGATATTTTTGTATGAATTATTTTCACTTAATCCTAAATCTTTATTGAATGCATATGTGAACATTTTAAAATTAATTTCTAAGAAAATATTTAATTTATGAAAAATAGTTGAATTTTTACATAATAATTATATGATTATTTAAACTTTATCCTCCTAAGGTGATGGGAAAATGAAGGAAAATGAGGTGGGGTAGAGAGGTAGGTGTCTCCCCACCACTTGGATAGGAATCTCTAGTCAATAAGTGATCACTTTTTTTTATATTTAATCCATTTTTTTTTATGTAAGATGAGTTGATGTGTTAGGTGGGAACCTCCACGTCCTTATATTAATTTTATATTCCATTTGTATGAAATAATAATAATAAATTAAAACCAACAACTATATTCTACTTCACATGTATTTTGGTTAGTATTTTATGTTTCATATTTAAAAACACATAGTAACTTAGGTTTTAATAAATTAATTATTTTATTTAACATTAAATTAAATTGAAAATTAAAAAAGTCTATGCTTTTAATAATAATAGTTATGAGAATGATTTATGATTGCATTTATCCATTTTTTCGTTACTAACAAGCGCTCCTTTTTTGAAAAACTCATTATAATATAATTACCTTTCATCTTTATTATTTAAATACTCACTTCATCTAATTTCAATTTATTAAATCGTTGATATAATAGGAAATTATCTACATAGGTCTATTCTATTCTTTAATGCTATCAACATAATGACTCCAAATTACAATTAATATTGGTTTTTGAAAATGAAATAGTTTAAATTTTTTTTTTTCTAAACACACATTAGACTTAAAAATATAATTGAATTATTGTTAAAATTATAACAATATTGATAAAATTTTTAATTTTATATAAGTCTTACTCATGCCTTCTATAATTGTGCTCAAAAAATCACCCTATAATGCAAACCTCAATAGAATTTCAGCTCAAAATCCATATTATATCATGCGTACATATAGCCCCTCCTCAGTTTTATATTTTCTTTTGTCAAACATAAAACACATACTATAAATTTAAAAACAGGAGACTGTTGTCAAAAGTATGACAATTTTAGCAAAATCCTTGATCTTATATAAGTATTATTCACATTCAAAGTAACAAATTTAACTTATTTATGTAATTTTAAGATTAAATTTACTATATAAAATTTTTAAAAAAATAAGTAAACTCATCGTGAGTCGAATAAAATAATATTTAAAATATTTTTAATATGAGCACTATAAATACTTTTATAATATAAATAATTCATATAAATATATACTTCGTCATCAACAATCTCTTTTTCAATCTTCTTATCATCGTAAAAATGAAAATGGCTTATTGATAAATGTTGTGTCTGTTTGCAAAGTTATACTATGTCATTGAAAATTTTATTGTTGGAATTATAGAGAGGGTGAGGAGAGGAGAGGGGAGAGGGGGATTTGGATTTTTAAAAAATATTCCTTTCATTTAACTTTTTTTATATGGCAGAATTGATTGATTATTATTTTGTTTAAAATAGAATAATAATTATTTTGCTCAAAAAAAATATCAAACTTTATGAAAAATTTATATTGTATTTTAATTTTTTTAAAATAAATTTATTTTTTCTTAATTAATCATATTTCAAAAAATATATTATATTAACAGAATAATAATAATAATAATAATAATAATAATAATAATAATAATAATAATAATAATAATAACAACTCAAAAGAAGATATAAAATATAATATTTTTTGTAAATTTTTTAAAATTAAAATACACAATATTTCTATTTCTATTTTATAAATTTATAAAAGTATGTATATGTTTAAAAAATTAACACTTTAAAATATAAATATAAAAATATATTTTTGTAAATAATAGAATAAAATGCTATTTTTAATTAATAATAGAATTATTAAGTTAATATAATTATATTATATTGATTTATAAAAAATATATTTATATCGTTGAAAAATAATTTTTCATTAATTTAACATAATTTTCGTAAAATAAATATTTTATTTTGTAAACTTATAATATATCATATTACATAAAATTCCCCTAAAATAAGTTATAAGTTGTTACCTTAAAATAGGAGTCACGCGGTAAGATTTGAGAAGTGAAAAATACGGTCTCGCTTGAGAAAAGGGAGAACCAGACACTTTAACACTCGATTTAATGTCAAGACTCATCATTCCCTGATAGCGTAAGTCTTGACATAGAGTTATTAGGTACATTCTCATTTTGCTTGTGATCGCGGGATCACCAATCTATTAACTGAAGCTGCCACATTATCATCAGATTTTCAGGAAATGTTATATTTATTCTATTTTCTTAAAAGAGAACAATCATAGAAGTAAATATATACTATCTCTAGTACTACTAAAACTCTGAATCATTTATTGTACTCTCTGTTCTTTAAGGTATTGGCATGAGCGTCAGAGTGGCTGCTGCAGGCACCTACTACCCCCTCACATTTCCTTTCTTGCAGGTTTAAGCTAATCACATCGCAATATCGTTCCGGCCACGCCATCAGCCTAATCTCTTCAACATCATTTGGTTCTGTTGTCTGGGAAACTCATTGGATTCTCTCTGTTCATTTGGGTTTGCGCCAGGCTTTTGTTCCCTTTTTCTCTCCAAAGAATGAACTTTTCTTCTTTGTTCTTGGAAATGGTCAGAATTGTACATGTCATCACTGAAGGACCTAACAAGGGTAAAATGAAAAATAAGCAGGTCGCAGAGAATTTTCTATCTATCCATTAATAACTATAGACCAAGCAAGAGGTAAGGTTCGGTTCCTCAGACAAGGTGACCAGATTCTTCCAAAACGACCCTCTGGTCGTTAAGATCCTCCTAAACCAGTATGAGGTAAGGAGGATATTGGTGGATACAGGTAGTTCTATTAACCTTCTTATTTGAAATGTTTTTAACAAGTTATGCTTAAAAAAAAAAAGTCTTGTCCAAGTCTCTTACCCTTTAGTAGGATTAGAGGATAAGTCTGTGGCAGTGCTAGGCACCATCAACCTTCTCTTGGTACTTGGAGACGAAAAGTATAGGTGAGAGTTGTATGCAGAGTTTGCGGTGGTAGACATCCCATTTGCATATAATTGATACTCGGTAGTCCGATCCTAAACTGCCACGATATCTGTAACGACCCCAAAATGGACCGTCACCGGCGCTAGGATTCAGGTCGGCTTAAGGCCGCCAGAACCCGTAGCAAGCCTGCTATACTCTCTGTGTACCTGTAACACTCATACATGATCATACATTTTCTGTAAAAATTAAACTCTTTTCTGAACCAAGGCTCAACCTGTGCATGCACTATCTCTGTACTCTGTACTCATGTACTCTGTACTCTGTATCCCTGACTAGAGCTTGCTCTAGATGGGTTAATTCATACCTGTTAAGCCTGGTTTTCACATACAGGAAAACATATATACATATACAGATCATGTACAAAAAATACATCACTAGGTCTAGGTCAAGCAACAACTATTACATCTCTTTAATATTACATGTCCACTCTAAGCTATTACAGATCTTTTCTCTTTTCCTGTACTCTGCTGGACTGTCCCTGTACACTGTACACTGAACCTGCAAAACTGGGGTTAAGGGAGTGGGATGAGCTCTATAGCCCAGTGAGTAGAACAGTAAAACATCTCAGTAAAATATGATCTCATGGAATGCACCATATCACAGACAAGCCACATCAAGAGTAAACCTGTCACCACATAGTCCCAGTAACTCTGTGCCAAGGCGTAGAATCGAGCACCTGGTCTTCCTGTCATATATGTATATGTGTATATAACACCTGTGTACTTACCATTGCCAGGGCGTAGTCAAAGGCTCCTGGACTTTGCTATACCTGCCAGGGCGTAGTCAAAGGCTCCTGGACTTGCTATACGTGCCAGGGCGTAGTCAAAGGCTCCTGGACTTCCTGTCTGAGACTATTGGATCATTCAGCATTCACTCACATCACCAAATAACAATGCAATGCAACATATTCGTGTATACTAATGCAATCAACCTATGGCATAAACATGATGCATGAGATATGCTAAAAGCAGCTTGTGGTTCAATTAAAAAAATCATCAGTCTTAAGTTTAGTTCCACTCACCTTTGGCTGTCTGGACTGACTGACTCTGCAGGTTCTGAACCTCTGGAGCAGTACTCACTGCTGCTCTCTCTGGTTCCTCTGGTCTGTATAAGCACATAAAGACTCAAATGAGGGACCAAACAAGCTTATGACCAACTCTATTAAACTCCCCAAGAATTCCCTTACACTCACTCTAATATCCATGCAAAGCAAGCAAAGGAAAACTGGACAGAACACTTTCGGCGGCAGGTTCGGCGGCCGAAAGTCCTCTCCAGAGACGAAACTCAAGCACCTTCGGCGGCCGAATCTCTATGTTCGGCGGCCGAACCCTTTCGGGGGCAAGTTTCGGAGGCCACAAGGCACTCCAGAGACGAAAGTCTCTAACCTTCGGCGGCACCTTCGGCGGCCGAATCCCCCAAACAGAGCCGAACATGCAAAAACACTCGAGGGCAAGCTGTGGCAACCTAGCCACCATGCAGGAGGTTCGGCGGCCGAATGAACCTTCGGCTGCCGAACCTGAGTTCATCCAAAACTCAGCTTCAACGGCAAAACATCTCCTCCTTCCCTTCAAGCTCTCCATACATGCATATATCAACTCCTCAACACACATATACATAAGTATATGATCACAGGGGTCCAAAACTATCTAATAACCCCAAACAACAAATCAAACATAACACATAAACATGTATACATGCATAAATCATCAAAACTATCATTTATAACCTAAGCATGCATCTCCTTCCACAAATCCTCCTAAAACCTTCAGAAAACATCTAAACAAGTTCCAAAGCTTCACTTACCTCCTGTATAACAAGAAGATGACCAATCCTCACGTGAAGTTTTGGACAAACTCTCCTTCACACACCGTAACTCTTAACTCTTAACTTTTATGCACAAAACCTTCAAACACTTAGCAAACCAACAGACATTCTGTATGAGCTGCTGAAAACACTTGCAGATGAGTCATAAAAGACGTGGCTAACTCATGGCAAAAATCTGAGGCCAACATCTGTCATAAGCCATGACTCAGCTAGCTGGCCAACTCATCGTCGGCTGCCCAATCACATGCAAGACCATGCAATCGTTCGAGGGCCGAACTTGAACTTCGGAAGCCGAACATTGGGCACTTTCGGCGGCCGAACTTATCTTCGGCGGCCGAACTTGGCTCAACTGCCTTAGGTTATTTCAACTCAAAAATCAAAACTAAAGAACTGTAAAACCATAAAACACCTCATAACACATAGAAACCATAACTCCTACCCTTATATAGAATCCCAACACCCCAGATTCCACCAGACAACAGGAATTCCGGTGCCGGACTCTAGCCGGGTATTACATTCTCCCCTCCTTAAGAACATTCGTCCTCGGATGTTCCTAAAATAAGAAACCAAAATACAAGGAGGAAACTAACCTCAAAATAAATATGGATACTGCTGGAGCATAGACTCCCGCGTCTCCCATGTGCACTCTTCTAGGTTATGGTGGTTCCATAAAACTTTCACCATCGGAATCTCCTTGTTTCTTAGCTGTCTGATCTGCGTGTCCAGAATCCGCACTGGCTGCTCTATATAGGTGAGATCTGTATGAATCTCCACCTCAGGTTCACTCAGAACCTGATTCGGATCTGACACAAACTGTCGTAGCATAGAAACATGAAATACCGGGTGAATCCTCTCCATAGAAGCAGGTAAATCCAGCTTATACGACACATTTCCGATCCTCTGCAACACCTCAAAGGGTCCAATGTACCGTGGAGCCAATTTACCTTTCTTGCCAAACCGAACCACTCCTTTCATTGGAGACACTTTTAGCAATACCCAATTACCTTCTTGAAACTCTAACTGCTTTCTGCGAACGTCTGCATAACTTTTCTGTCTACTCTGAGCTGTTCTGATTCTCTCTCTGATCATGGGCACCATTCTACTGGTAATGTCTATTAACTCTGGCCCTGCAAGAGCCTTCTCTCCTACCTCTTCCCAGCAAACAGGGGATCTGCACTTCCTCCCATATAAAGCTTCATAAGGAGCCATCCCAATGCTAGCATGATGACTGTTATTGTAGGCAAACTCCACCAAAGGTAGATGCTGCCTCCAAGAACCGCCAAAGTCTAACACACAAAGGCGAAGCATATCCTCTATGGTCTGGATGGTCCTTTCTGACTGTCCATCAGTCTGTGGGTGGAAAGCAGTACTAAAATCCAACCTCGTGCCCATCGCACTTTGCAGACTCCGCCAAAAGCGAGAGGTAAACTGAGGTCCTCTGTCTGAAACTATAGACACTGGAACTCCATGTAATCTCACTATCTCATCCAGATAGACCTGTGCCAACTTATCCACAGAATAGTTACTCCGTACTGGAAGAAAATGAGCAGATTTCGTGAGTCTGTCCACAATCACCCATGTCGAGTCTATCCTGTTGGACGCTACTGGTAAACCCACTACAAAATCCATGGCTATGTTCTCCCATTTCCACTCTGGAATCGGTAATGGGTTAAGCATTCCTGCTGGTTTCTGATGCTCTAATTTCACCCTCTGACAAACCTCACAGGCTGTCACGAACTGCGCCACTTCTTTCTTCATGGTTGGCCACCAATAGACCCTTTTCAGATCTTGATACATCTTGGTGGCTCCTGGGTGAACACTATACCTCGCATTATGAGCTTCCCTCATAATGTCTTCTTTCACACTGCCCCTATCTGGTACACAAAGTCGACTCCCATAGCGAAGGATCCCTTTACTATCAAATCTGAACTCTGCATTGTTGCCTGACTGAACAGTCCTGGCAATTTTCATCAACTCAGGGTCCTCGTGCTGTCTCTGAGCTATCTGCTCCAGAAACACAGGTGTCACTCTCATCTGTGCTATCAACGCACCTGTACCAGACAACTCTAACTGTAATCCCTCGTCAAAGAGCTTATAAAGCTCCATCACAACCGGTCTCCGCTCTGCTGCTATATGAGATAAACTGCCTAGTGACTTCCGGCTTAGGGCGTCTGCGACAACATTCGCCTTACCCGGATGATACTGGATCTTACAATCATAATCACTGAGCAATTCAACCCATCTTCGCTGCCTCAAATTCAGCTCTCTTTGACTTAAGATGTACTGTAAACTCTTGTGATCAGTAAAGATCTCGCATTTAACCCCGTAGAGGTAATGCCGCCACATCTTAAGTGCAAAGATAACTGCTGCCATCTCTAGGTCATGGGTAGGGTAATTCAACTCGTGCTTCTTCAACTGTCTAGAAGCATAAGCTATTACTCTATCATTCTGCATCAATACACAACCCAATCCCACTCGAGATGCATCACAGAACACTGCGAAATCCTGGTCACTAACAGGCAGAGCTAGCACTGGTGCTGTAGTCAATCTCCTCTTGAGCTCCTCAAAGCTCTCTTCACACTGATCTGACCAGATAAACTTCTGGTTCTTCTGAGTCAATTTGGTCATAGGAGCTGCTATCTTTGAGAAGTTCTGAACGAACCTCCTGTAGTAACCTGCCAGTCCCAGAAAGCTTTTAATCTCAGTCACTGTCATGGGTCTGGGCCAGTTAGCTACAGCCTCTATCTTCTTGGGGTCTACCTCAATACCCTCTGCTGATACCACATGTCCCAAGAAGGCAATGCTCCGTAACCAAAACTCACACTTCGAGAACTTGGCATACAAACCATGCTCTCTCAGTGTCTGCAAAACAATCCTCAGATGCTGGGCATGCTCCTCTGCATCTCTGGAATACACTAAGATATCATCGATAAACACAATGACAAAGTGATCCAGAAACTCACTGAATACTCTGTTCATGAGATCCATAAATGCTGCAGGGGCGTTAGTCAACCCGAACGGCATCACTAAGAACTCATAATGCCCATATCTGGTCCGGAAAGCTGTCTTAGGCACATCTGCCTCTCTGACTCTCAACTGATGATACCCATATCTCAGATCTATTTTTGAGAAACAACCTGCTCCAGCTAGCTGGTCAAATAGATCATCAATCCGAGGTAAGGGATACCTATTCTTGATAGTGACCTTGTTCAACTGTCTGTAGTCGATACAAAGTCTGAGGGATCCATCCTTCTTTCTGACAAAGAGCACTGGAGCACCCCAAGGTGAGGTACTAGGGCGGATGAAACCCTTATCTACCAAGTCCTGCAACTGTTCTTTCAACTCTGTTAATTCAGCTGGCGCCATCCTGTAGGGAGGAATAGAGATAGGTCTAGTACCTGGCAATAATTCAATGTCAAACCCTATCTCCCTATCAGGTGGTAGTCCTGGCAAATCGTCTGGGAACACATCGAGAAACTCTCGGACTACTGGTACTGTGGCTGGTTCCCTAACCTGACTATCTAGCTCTCTCACATGAGCTAGAAACCCCTGACAACCCCTCCTAAGCAAACGACGAGCCTGAAGGGCTGAAATCATACCTCTGGGTGTACCTCTCCTGTCTCCTCTGAAGACACACTCTGACCCATCCTGGTCTCTGAGACTCACTAGCTTCTCTCGACAGTCCAACGTAGCACTGTATGCAGATAGCCAATCCATCCCTAGAATGACATCAAAATCTGTCAAATCTAGAACCACAAGGTCAGCTGGAAGGCATCTACCCTCTATAAACACTGGACTGAAACGACAGACTGACACTGCCACTGATGGGTCACATCTAAGTCCACTGACCCAGAGAGGATACTCTAACTCAGAACTGATCAAACCCAACCTCTCTATGGCTCTCGAAGCAATAAAGGAATGAGAAGCACCGGGGTCCATCAAAGCATACACATCTGAACACCCAATGATGAGATTACCTGACACCACTGTGTTCGACGTGTTAGCCTCCTCCTGTGTCACTGTGAAAATCCGTGCTGGGGCTACCGGATTTCCACCTCGGGAACCTGCTGCTGAAGTAGAGGCTACCCCTCTCCCTCTACCTCTGCCACTACTCTGAGGCATGACTGGAGCTACTGGCCGTACAACTGGCTGTACCACACTGCCTGAACTCATCTGCTGGGATGGTGCAAAAGTCATTTGCGGACAATCCCGAGCAATATGCCCTTCCTGTCCACATCGAAAACAAGCTGTAGATCCCAACCGACAAACTCCTCCATGTGGTTTTCCGCATCGTCTGCAGACTGGAGCTGTGCCAGAGCTTGAGCCACTACCTATTCCCAGACCTGACTTGACTCTATTCCAGAACTTACTCTTTGTTCCTCTTGCTCTATCCCATGTTTTACTGCTTGGTGTGGGGGCTTTAGAACCCGAAGCCTGTGCCTGTGACTGTTTCTGAATATTAGCACTAGCTTCCATCTTCCTGGCTGCATCTATAATAGAGTGAAAACTCTCCTTTTCTGCTGGAAGAATCAAAGAAGAATACCTGGGATGAAGTCTCATGGTATATCTCCTCGCCTTCTTCTGATCAGTATCATAGGCCTGACCCACGTACTGAAGCAGATCTAGAAACTTATCTGTAAATTCATCAACACTCATCTCATCTGTCTGTCGCAACTGTTCAAATTCAATTATTTTCATCTCCCTCGAACTGTCAGGAAAAGCCCACCCTGCAAACTCATTGGCGAACTCTCCCCACGACATGCTGTCCATTCTAGGCTCCACATAATTCTTAAACCATTCTCTGGCTTTCCTGCACTTTAATGTGAAACCTGCCATCTCAATGGCTCTCCTATCATCTGCTCCCAATTCACTGGTGATCATCCTAACTGCTCTGAGGTAATCAAATGGATCATCTCCCGTATTGTATTTAGGAGCATCCAATTTCAAGTACTCCGTCATTTGGACTTTACCTCCAGATGAGCTAGGTTCATGCCTGTCAACAACAGGGACTACTGGTTCTGGTGGTAGTACTGGTTCATTTGGCTCTAGGTGTGCTGCACTTGGATGGGTAGGGGAAGATGGGTACATGGGATATGGTGGATAGTAGTGAGGATATGGCATATATGGCATGTATGTAGGATATGGGTCAAAACGAGAGTATTCTGACATACCCTCCATCGGATACTCTGGCTCCTGAAACAAGGATGGATAGCCATAACCTGAGGCCTGAACACCTCCCTCGGAATCGCCCATACCTTCATCCATAGACGGATCAGTCTCCATAGCCTCCCTCTCTTCCTCTGATCTTCCTCCCCTAGCTGTACCTCTTCTGCTCTCGTCTACAGACCTTCTAGGGTCTATTGACGTACCTTCCCTGCTAGATCTCTGAGACCTTACCCTTGGCAATGCAGGAGGACGAGCAGCTGATCTCTCATTCTCTGGTGGGACTCCAGTCAATCGAGCTGATCGACGAGTTCCTCGCATCTTTCCTCTCTGGAAACACAACATATAACATACCATTTAGCATTTAAACATCACATATCACTCATACACATACAACACTCATGGCATATCATAGCAGATAGGACTCAAGACCCTATCCTAGTGGACATGATTTTTCCTATTGTGCTTGACCACTTCTAACCTGTCTGAGCCCAACACTGTCTCTATAGGTCCGATCATGTGAACATAGGGCTCTGATACCAATCTGTAACGACCCCAAAATGGACCGTCACCGGCGCTAGGATTCAGGTCGGCTTAAGGCCGCCAGAACCCGTAGCAAGCCTGCTATACTCTCTGTGTACCTGTAACACTCATACATGATCATACATTTTCTGTAAAAATTAAACTCTTTTCTGAACCAAGGCTCAACCTGTGCATGCACTATCTCTGTACTCTGTACTCATGTACTCTGTACTCTGTATCCCTGACTAGAGCTTGCTCTAGATGGGTTAATTCATACCTGTTAAGCCTGGTTTTCACATACAGGAAAACATATATACATATACAGATCATGTACAAAAAATACATCACTAGGTCTAGGTCAAGCAACAACTATTACATCTCTTTAATATTACATGTCCACTCTAAGCTATTACAGATCTCTTCTCTTTTCCTGTACTCTGCTGGACTGTCCCTGTACACTGTACACTGAACCTGCAAAACTGGGGTTAAGGGAGTGGGATGAGCTCTATAGCCCAGTGAGTAGAACAGTAAAACATCTCAGTAAAATATGATCTCATGGAATGCACCATATCACAGACAAGCCACATCAAGAGTAAACCTGTCACCACATAGTCCCAGTAACTCTGTGCCAGGGCGTAGAATCGAGCACCTGGTCTTCCTGTCATATATGTATATGTGTATATAACACCTGTGTACTTACCATTGCCAGGGCGTAGTCAAAGGCTCCTGGACTTTGCTATACCTGCCAGGGCGTAGTCAAAGGCTCCTGGACTTGCTATACGTGCCAGGGCGTAGTCAAAGGCTCCTGGACTTCCTGTCTGAGACTATTGGATCATTCAGCATTCACTCACATCACCAAATAACAATGCAATGCAACATATTCGTGTATACTAATGCAATCAACCTATGGCATAAACATGATGCATGAGATATGCTAAAAGCAGCTTGTGGTTCAATTAAAAAAATCATCAGTCTTAAGTTTAGTTCCACTCACCTTTGGCTGTCTGGACTGACTGACTCTGCAGGTTCTGAACCTCTGGAGCAGTACTCACTGCTGCTCTCTCTGGTTCCTCTGGTCTGTATAAGCACATAAAGACTCAAATGAGGGACCAAACAAGCTTATGACCAACTCTATTAAACTCCCCAAGAATCCCCTTACACTCACTCTAATATCCATGCAAAGCAAGCAAAGGAAAACTGGACAGAACACTTTCGGCGGCAGGTTCGGCGGCCGAAAGTCCTCTCCAGAGACGAAACTCAAGCACCTTCGGCGGCCGAATCTCTATGTTCGGCGGCCGAACCCTTTCGGGGGCAAGTTTCGGAGGCCACAAGGCACTCCAGAGACGAAAGTCTCTAACCTTCGGCGGCACCTTCGGCGGCCGAATCCCCCAAACAGAGCCGAACATGCAAAAACACTCGGGGGCAAGCTGTGGCAACCTAGCCACCATGCAGGAGGTTCGGCGGCCGAATGAACCTTCGGCTGCCGAACCTGAGTTCATCCAGAACTCAGCTTCAACGGCAAAACATCTCCTCCTTCCCTTCAAGCTCTCCATACATGCATATATCAACTCTTCAACACACATATACATAAGTATATGATCACAGGGGTCCAAAACTATCTAATAACCCCAAACAACAAATCAAACATAACACATAAACATGTATACATGCATAAATCATCAAAACTATCATTTATAACCTAAGCATGCATCTCCTTCCACAAATCCTCCTAAA
This sequence comes from Manihot esculenta, assembly GCF_001659605.2. NCBI lineage: Eukaryota > Viridiplantae > Streptophyta > Magnoliopsida > Malpighiales > Euphorbiaceae > Manihot > Manihot esculenta. The sequence goes on from NC_035170.2 coordinate 18,414,907, forward strand.
ACCTTCAGAAAACATCTAAACAAGTTCCAAAGCTTCACTTACCTCCTGTATAACAAGAAGATGACCAATCCTCACGTGAAGTTTTGGACAAACTCTCCTTCACACACCGTAACTCTTAACTCTTAACTTTTATGCACAAAACCTTCAAACACTTAGCAAACCAACAGACATTCTGTATGAGCTGCTGAAAACACTTGCAGATGAGTCATAAAAGACGTGGCTAACTCATGGCAAAAATCTGAGGCCAACATCTGTCACAAGCCATGACTCAGCTAGCTGGCCAACTCATCGTCGGCTGCCCAATCACATGCAAGACCATGCAATCGTTCGGGGGCCGAACTTGAACTTCGGAAGCCGAACATTGGGCACTTTCGGCGGCCGAACTTATCTTCGGCGGCCGAACTTGGCTCAACTGCCTTAGGTTATTTCAACTCAAAACTCAAAACTAAAGAACTGTAAAACCATAAAACACCTCATAACACATAGAAACCATAACTCCTACCCTTATATAGAATCCCAACACCCCAGATTCCACCAGACAACAGGAATTCCGGTGCCGGACTCTAGCCGGGTATTACAATATCATTATTAACATGGATGCTACGTGTCTTAAGCTTCCAGCTCCCATTAGAATAGCAGTGGTTTGAGGCAGTTCAAGGTTAGCCAAAGAAGATTACAAGCACCCTGCAAAAATTCTCAAAAAAGCAACCATGCCCATCGACTTGCTGGAAAAATTAAAATCTCACGTAAAGCCATAACCTACAGATCCGATAGAGGAGGTCCAAGTAGGTAGGGAGCAAAAGGCACAGTTTGGCACTGTGTTAACTAAGAAAATGAAGGTTCAATCAATAGAGTTTCTGGAGAGTTGAGTAACCACTTTTGCTTGACCTCCAAAAGATGTAACAGGTGTGGACCTGGCTCTCTTCACTCATAAGCTATCCATTGATAAGACCGTCAAACTAGTCTAATAAAAGAAACGTAAGTTTGCACCAGAGAGGCAGCATGTGATCAAAGAAGATATTAATAAGCTTCTAAGTATAGGATTGATAAAGAAAATCCAATGTTCCACATGGCTGGCCAATGCGATCCTAGTAAAGAAAGATAACGAAAATTGAAGGATGCGCGTAGATTTCACTGACCTAAATAAAGCATGTCCAAAAGATCATTCCCCATTACCATCCATTGATAAGATTAGTGGAGTCAACCTCAGGCATGTAGTGGTCTCCTTCTTTGATACCATTTAAAGATACTACCAAATCATGATGGATATCGAGGATGCAGAAAAGACCACGTTCACAATAGATGAAGGAGTTTACTGTTACAAAGTAATGTCTTTCAGATTGAAAAATGCAAATGCGACATACCAAAGGCTGATATTAGGAATCTTCAAAGAAATGGTGGGATCAACAGTTGAGGTGTATGTGGATGACATAGCAATGAAGAGTCAATCTTTGGAAGACCATCTAGAAGATATTCAAAAAGTTTTTTATGTCCTAGATAAGGCGGATAAGAAGTTGAACCCTGAAAAGTGTGCATTCGGAGTAAAAGCTGGAAAGTTCCTAGGATATATAATCTCGGAAAGAGGTATAGAGTCAAATCTTGAGAAGATTAGTGCCATCCCAAATATGGAATCACCCAAAACCATTAATGAGGTACAGAGGCTGAATGGGTAGGTCATTGCTCTGGGTCGTTTCATATCATGCTCACCCAGAAGGTGCCTCCCGTTCTTCAAAGCTTCAAAAGGCAAAGGTAAGTTTGAATGAGGAGAAGAGTGTGCAGAGGTATTTGAAAGTCTGAAAATCTTTTTATCATCTCTTCCGCTGCTAAGTCCGCTCGTTGAAGGCGAAGTTTTATTTCTATGCTTGTTTATGACAAAGAAAACAGTTTGCTCAGTACTTGTTTATGAAAACAATGGAGAGCAAAGCCTAGTACACTATGCCAGCCAGATGTTGAAGGGGGCAGAGTTAAACTACCCTCCTCTCGAAAAGTTGGCGTTCATAGTTCTAATGTCAGCCACAAAGCTACGACCATACTTTGAGTCATACACCATAGAAGTCAAAGTAGATTACCCTTTATAGAAGGTTCTGCACAGGCCAGAGTTATCAGGGCAATTATCCACATGGACAGTAATATTGTCAGCCTATGATATCAGGTATGTTCTAAGGAAGGCCATGAAAGCCCAAGTGCTAGTCGACTTTCTTGCAGAGATGACTCCGCCATTAGAACCTTCAAAATCCTCGGAGGAGAATATAGAGGAATGGAAAGTATGGGCAGGCGGAGCTTTCAGAGCCAAGAGTTCAGGAATCGGGATCCTGTTACAATCTCAAACAGGGATAAAGCTTCGATATGCGGCCAAAAACTCGCCTTTAATGCCACTAATAATGTGGCCAAATATGAGGCTGTAATAATAGCCCTAAGGTACAAAGGCTAATTGGGCGGGTCACTGCTCTGGGTAATTTCATATCATGCTCAACCAGAAGGTGCCTCACGTTCTTCAGAGCTTTAAAAGGCAAAGATACGTTTGAATGAGGAGAAGAGTGTGTATAGGCATTTGAAAGTCTGAAAACCTTTTTATCATCTCCTCCGCTATTGCCCGCTCGTTGAAGGTGAAGTTTTATTTCTAATACTTGTCTATGACAAAAGAAACAGTTTGCTCGGTACTTGTTTATGAAAATAATGGAGAGCAAAGCCTAGTATACTATGCCAGCCAGATGTTAAAGGGGGTAGAGTTGAACTACCCTCCTCTCGAAAAATTGGCGTTCGCAGTTCTAATGTCAGTCACAAAACTATGACCATACTTTGAGTCACACGCCATAGAAGTCAAAACAGATTACCCTTTATAGAAGGTTCTACACAGGGGAGTTGTCAGGGCAATTATCCATCCGGGCGATAATATTTTCAGCCTATGATATCAGGTATATTCCAAGGAAGGCCATGAAGGCCTAGGTGCTGGCCGACTCTGTTGTAGAGATGACTCCGCCATTAGAACCTTCAGGGTCCTCGGAGGAGAATATAGAGGAATGGAAAGACTAGGTAGGTGGAGCTTGCGGAGCCGAGAGTTTAAGAATCGAGATCCTATTACAATCTCAAACAAGGATAAAGCTTCGATATGCAAACCAAACTCGCCTTTAATGCCACTAATAATGTGGCCGAATACGAGGCTATAATAATAGCCTTAAGAATCATCAAGGAATTAGGTATACAAAAATCCATTATTTTTAGTGACTCACAATTGGTTGTTAATCAATGCCAGTGACAATTCAAAGTCTAAGAACTGAACCTTATCAAATATGATGAAAAGGTTCGATCCCTGATAAACAGGATTAAAGATGGGCGGGGCAACTGCGAACTTTATCAAGTGGTCAGAGGCAACAACAAAGAGGCGGATCTTTTAGCCAAGATGGTAGTAGTGGATGAACAGTACTTGATCCAACCGTTTTAGTTTGAGGAATTGCACACTTCAGCAATGGAAGTCGAAGAGTCCTTTCCCATAGAAGAAGGGGAATCATCGATGATGCCAGTATATAAATTCTTGACACAAGATGATCTTCCAGCCGATGAATTATTAGCTAAACAGGTAATAAAGAAGTCTTCTAAATACATAATAATTTATGATTGGTTGTACAAGAGGTCTTTGACATATCCATAGCTGTGGTATGTTATCGAGGAGAAAGGCTAGAAAATCATAAGGGATATTCATGAAAGTGATCACGGGAGCTCGAACAATCACTCTAAAAGCATTTAGACAATGGTACTACTGGCCGATGATAATGAAAGATGCGGAGCAGCTTGTCTAGAGGTGTCAAAGATGCCAAGTATATGCAAACATCCCAAGGACCTCGAGAGAAATGTAAGCAACCATTAGAAGTCCCTGCCCTTTACTTCAGTGGGGGATAGACATCCTTGGCCCGTTCCCTAAGGAAACCGAGTCAAGAAAGTTGGTGATCGTGGCGGTAGATCATTTCAGCAAGTGGGCAGAGGTTGAGACAATACAGTCCATCACCACCCAACAAGCGATTTTCTTCATCAACAAAAATATATTCACTCAATTCGGAATACCAAAGATAGTAATCATCGATAATGGAACTCAATTTGCAAGCTCCAGATTCAAAGACTTCTACAAGAAATGGAAAATTAACTTAAGGTTCAGCTCAGACTGTCAACCCCAAATCAATGGTATGACTGAGGTGACAAACAGGACCATCCTATGGGGTCTGAAGAAAAGATTCGACCAAGCCAAGAGCAATTGGCCCGAAGAGTTACCCCACATACTATGAGCATACAGAACCACCCCAGGACAGCTATAGGAGAAATGCCCTTTTCTCTTATATACGGGGCCGAGGCAGTCATTCCCATGGAAATCCAAGTAGGCAGCTTCAGGACACAATACCTAGAGATATCAAGGAATCATGAGGAAATGCAATTCAATTTGGACCAAGCAAAATTTCTGCGAGAAAAGGCCGCAATTAGAATGGTGATTTATAGAAATAAGATTTCTAGAATGTCCAACAGTAAGGTTAGGCCATGCGCCTTTAATGTAGGGGATCTACTCCTTAAAAGAACATACGTAACGGGTGGCAGTGCCGGGTCTAGTAAGTTGGGTGAGAATTGGAAAGGACCTTTTAGGATCTTGAAGGTTATTTGCCCAGGGTCATATAAGTTGACCAAGTTAGATGGTCAAGTCATTCCTCATTCCTGGAGTATCTGTAATCTAAGAAAGTTTTATCAATAATAAATTAATAAGATATTTTTACTTGTGGTGTTCTTCAGTAACAAGGAATGATGTGATTACCTTCCTCAAAGAGAAACTAAACAAGGTTGCAATGCAGTTTTTGCCAAATCATTGGGGCGTTGGTCCCACAATACAATTTTCTCCAGGTCAGGTCATAAAGTAGTTTTTGCTAGACTATTTGGGCGTTGATCCCACTAAATAAGGTCACAAAGCAGTTTCTGCTAGACCATTTGGGCATTAGTCCCACTAAGCAAGGCTTCAAGGCAATTTTTACCAGGCTAGGTCACAAGGCAATTTTCACCAGACCATTTGAGCATTGGTCCCACTAAATAAGGTCGCAAGGTGGTTTTTGCCAGATCATTTAGGCGTTGATCGAATTAAGCAAGGCTACAAAGCAATTTTCGCTAGGCCAAATCACAAGACAGTTTTTGCCAGACCATTCGGGCATTGGTCCCACTAAATAAGATTGCAAAGCGATTTTCGCCAGACAATTCAAGTTTTGGTCCTACTAAACAGGGTCACAACGTAATTTTCTCCAGGGTAGGTCACAAGGTAGTTTTTGCCAGATCATTCAGGCGCTGGTCCCACAAAACAAGGTCACAAGGCATTTTCCGCCAGATCATTTAGGCATTAGTCCCATTAAGTAAGGCCACAAGGCAATTTTTGCTAGGCTAGGTCACAAGGTAGTTTTCACTAGACCATACGGGCATTGATCCGGCTAAACAAGGTTGCAAGGCGGTATCAGCTAGACCATTCAGGTGTTGGTCCCACTAAGCAAGGCCACAAGACAATTTTCACCAGGCCAGGTCACAAGACAATTTTCGCTAGACAATTCGGGCATTGGTCCCACTAAACAAAGTCGCTAGGGGGTATCAGCCAGACCATTCAGGCGTTGGTCCTGCTAAGCAATACCACAAGGCAATTTTTTGTTGGGCCAGGCCATAAGGCAGTTTTCGCTAGACCATTCGGGCGTTGGTTCTAATAAGAAAGACCATAAGGCAGTTTTCACCAGGTCAGGCCATAAGGCGACTCTTGCCAAACTACAAATACAAACGTTAATCCTATTAAGCGATTCGTCTACGCCAGACAGCCGAAAAGGCAGATATACCAGTCCCCAAAAAGACAAAGGGTGAAGGTGTCAAATAAAGAATTAGATCGAGTGAAATTTTCTTATTACCAAATTCCCCCAAGGTGTTTTACGATGGAAGGACGACAGTCCACCTAGCCACATGCCCAGTTATTAATCCTATTTTTCAGTAAATTCTCCTAAAATTATTCTATGACTAAACAGGCATTAAAGAAGATAGGCTTTAGCCCTCTTTATTCAGCAAAAATGGTTGCGACAATAGAAACACACAAAAGCATACGAAATATTTATTTTCGTTACAAAAGATTACAAGGAGTCAAAAATGGACTTCAATAAAGTCTCTATTACATCAAAAGTCTCTATTACACCAGAATCCTAAAAATCTAACTCAACCTATAGGAGGGAGCCATCTGAAAGGCCATAAGAAGAGCTGTCTCTCCAACTACCTTCCTGGCCCTACCCTTAGAATCAATTTTGCACGAACCAATCCCTGCCCCAAGGAAAGTAGCGCTGAAAAACCGCTATAGTCGGACTGGTTGCAATCCTCATGGCTAAGCAAAATGTTTGCACCTTCTTGAAGACCTTCCTTCAATTGCTCTTCAAAGACCATGATAATATCCTATACATAGATTTGGTTACTCTCAAAAACAGAAGAAGGATCTCCATTCCTCTCTCCCATGAGAAATTGTTGTGAGCTAAAAAGAAGAAAGAAGGGTTCTTATACAACAAAATAGCCGATAAAGCTTTGAATCTGATGTAGAAGATAAGACGACTACAGGCAAGCAAAATGATGCTCACAACTGAAGTCACATCACGTATCCTAAACCGAGAAGGCAAACGGCCACCTTTGAACTTAAAGAGTTGAAGACCAACGGGAGACCTCTGATATTAAATAACATCCGCCCAAAGTAAACTATGAGTTGTCGCCATAAAATAATAGTCATATGGCAAGGATATGACAAGTGGAAAATGCGGTCCTATACAAAGAAAAGGGAGATCCGAACACTTTAACACCTGGTTTATTATTAAGACTCGTCCTCCCCTAATAGGTCGAGTCTTGACACAAAGTTACCATTATCAAGCACATTTCCATTTCACCTGTGTTCGCGAGATCACCGACTTATTAGTTGACGACGTCTCTTATCGAGCATCCGGCCACATCATCACCGAATTTTTAGAAAATGCTATATTTATCTTCATCTTCTTATAATATAAAAAGGGAACAATCACATAAGTAAATGTACACTATCTCTGATACTACTAAAATTTTGAGTTATCTATTGTATTCTTTATGTTTTTCAAGGTACTGACTTCAGCGTTGGAGTGGGTGTCCGGCCCTCACATTTCATTTCTTGAAGGTTTAAGCCAACCACAGCGCAATATCATTTCAATTACGTCATCAGTTAATACTTGAACATCAATACAAAAAATATAATTTATCTAATGTGTAATTTATTTTCGTTACAAATTAAATTTTACTGCATTTGTGTATAAAATAATCATAGAAACTCCCTTAATTAAAATAGGATGAAAGGATTATTTAAGTGATAAAAGTAAATGATTGTGATATTTTAAAAAGTTTTTCGAAATACAAATACCAATTTATTAATAATCACAATTTAAGTCATAAAACATCATAATCAATATGAAAGGGCTCTTTGTAAAATGAAATGTCGTTTTTTATTCTTTTTAAGAAAACAAAGGCCAAATTATATATAAAAGAATCGGATTATTTGACGCTTTTTTCGATTCGTTTTAAAACGGTTAATTTTAATTTAATTTTAAAGAATTTATGTTAATTATATAATAAGTGATTAAAATTGAGAATAGAGTGACTAACGTGATATTAATAATAAAATCCAACCATTTTCACTTCTATAAATAATAGCAATTTTAAAAATTTGTTTCGATTATAATTAATTAATTTGAATAATCAATATTAATACTTTATTATGATATTTTTATCTGAATTTAATTTTTCAAAGATAAAAAATTTTACTTCTTTTAAGAAATAAATTTCATAAATACATTCTAAAAAAAAAGAGTGAAAAATTTTATTATATTAAGTAAAAAGAACATTAAATTTATTATATTAAGTAATAAAATATTAATTTTAATTAAAATTAATTAGCTAAAATATAAATAAAATAAACTTAAAAAATTAAATTATAATCCATAAAAATTAAATTGTATTTACATTAAATCAACCACCAAGATAAATAAAAAAAATATATTTTGACGCTAAATCAAAGTCAACAATTCCACCATCAAACTCATCGCTTTAAATATAAAAGACTCATCGATGAGAATAATGAAATTTATAGAGAAAAACCCTTATTAAATAGAAAAATAAAATAAATTTTACAAGAACTAAATTTTTTTTTATAACATTCTTATTTGAAATGGAAAATTTTATTTCTTTTAACTTATAAAATATTTATTTTAAAAAAATAAAATAAAAATATTTATATTTTTATAAAACCATTATTTAATTTTTTTTATAAAATTAATCATATCAAATAAAAAATAAAACATTTATTAAAAATTATTTTATGTAGAAATATACGTATTGATTCACATAAAAATTTATATAAAATACCAAAAGCAATTATTTACATTTAAGCAAGTTTTAATAATACCACTGTAATCATTACAAATGTAGGGGTCAAGTGATTTCTGTTAATAATACGTTCTATAGTCAATTTGTTAGCTGTAGTTTAATATTTTTTTTATATATTTTAAATATTTAAATATAATTTTATAAAGAAAATTATTAATTTTTAGTGTTAATTTAATTGAATTTAAATTAAAAATAAAGTTTATAAAACTATATTATTGTAAAAAAAAATTATAATTATAAAATTTCTATTGCATTTAAGTATCGTCTCTTAATATTTTTGATCGATATTCTTATTATGATTGGATAATAATTAAAGTCGTTGAATTTAATATATATTAAGTTTTTTCTTTTTAGAGAAATTAACTCATCTTATAAGTTGAGATATGTGAGATATTTAGAACTAATATATATGTATTTATTTTATGAATAAGTACATTGAACTGACTCGCCTGATAAATTCATATAAAAAAAAATCTGTGTTTATGACTTACTCAAGTGATGATTGTGTAAGTGATCATTTAACTTAAAATCAATAAATAATCTAAAAAAATTTATATTCTGATTCACCTTACATGTTGCTTGGTTTATGAATAACAAATATGGATGAATTGGATATTTTAGAAACTATATAAAGGTATTTATGTGATTGAAATAGAATTCATCATCACCCTAGGTTAAATTAGGGAATGACCCATTTGTTCTCTGCTGGTATTGATCATCAAATTCTTGCATAAGGTAGAATGAAATTAGCAAATTAGATTTAGAATTTCATTCAATAGGTTAACCGTTAATAAATGAGAATTAATATGATTTAATATTAAAAACATGTATTATGCATCAAATGTTAAATCGAGACATTTATGATGAAGGAATATAAATTATTACACTGACAAACCATGCATTGAAATGTTAAGTTAAACCACTTTTGACATTCCAAATATTTGGGTAGCCTTGATATATTGCTAGATAATATTCTTGAATTTTAAATTAATTAATTAGTTAATTATATTTGTTACGAACATATTTGGAACCTAACTAATTAATTTTTTAATATTCTGGCAATAAATATAATTAACTAAATAATTAATTTGAAAGTCAAGAACATTGTTTAGTAACATGTCAAGACTATCCAAATATTCAGAATGTCAAAAATGGTTTGACTTAACTTTTCAGTGTATGGTTTATTAGTGTAATTAATATCACTTCATCACAAATGTCCCAATTTAACATTTGATGCATGGAACGTGTCTGTAATGTTAATCATATTAGTTCTCTTCTATTATCCATTGACCGATTGAATAAAATTTAAAATCTCATTTGCTAATTTCATTCTACCTTATCTAAGGATTTCATGATTAATACTAGCAGAGAATAAATGGAACATTCCCTAATTTAACCTAGGATGATGAATCATATCTCAATCACATAAATACCTTCATACAACTCTTAATATATCCAATTCATCCCAATTTGTTACTTATGAACCAAGAAACGTGTAAGATGAATCAAAACATAAAAGTCACCATATAAGATTATTTATTGATTTCAAGTCAAATGATCACTTACACAATCATCACTTGAGTAATCCATATATACAAGTTATTTTTCATATGAATTTCTCAGGCGGGTCAGTTCATTGCACTTATTCATAAAATAAGCACCTATATATTAGTTCTAGATATCTAATATATGTCAACCTATGATATCAGTTGCTTCCTCTAAAAGAAAAAATATAATATATATTAATATCAACAGCTCTAGTCATTGTCCAATTATGATAAGAACATCGACCATGAACATTTGGAAATATTACTTAAATTCAATAGGAATCTCATAATTATAACCACATTATATTTTTTTTGTACAATAATATAGTCTCATGTACTTTATATTTACTTGATGTTAAATTAAATTAACAATAAAGATAAATAACAGCCTTTGTATAATATATTTAAATACTTAAAGTATATAAAAAATAATATTCAACTTGGTTGTAAAAGCATATTACTAACAATCTCCCACTTGTACTCAAGTCAATCACCCATGTGACTTATTCTATAAGTGTAAATATAGTGATTATGTTTCTACTAGAACAATGCCTTAGTAAGATAATCTTTAAGATTCTCATTAGTGGAATTCACTTTATCTCATATTTCCTTTCAATGATCTCTCTAATCATTTGGAATTGTCTAAGTACATACTTAGATCTTTAATGAGACCTGAGTTCCTTTACTTATGCAATGGCTCCATTGTTATTACAGTTCAATGTAACTAAATCAACAATACTAGGAACCACACCAAGTTTAGAAATGATCTTTCTGATCCAAAATTGTCTCCTTTACTGCCTATGATACAAAAGTGTACTTGGTTTTTGTAATAGAATCTACAGTGATCTCTAATTTGAAACCTTTCCAACTCACTGCTCTATCATTTAGAGTAAAATTGTAACCAAATTGAGATTTATTATCATCAAAATCTAATCCAAATATCCATGAACTTTGAGTTCATCAGTCCTTTCAAGTGACATAGTCAGAAATCCTTTCTACATACTAAACTGTTTTAACACTTTTTCAATGTAAGTTGATTTGGATAATCCAAGCAACCTTTAGATCTATCTCTATAGATCTTAGTGGCTTTTCCCAAAATTCTTCATGAGGAAATTTTTGGACAATTAAATCTTTATAGATTTATAGTAATGGAATATCATTTCATATAATTAATATGTCATCTACATATAAAATAGAAAATACAACTCCACTCCCACTAACCTTCTTGTATACGCAAGGTTTATTCATACTTTTGACAAAATCAAACTGTTTGACTATTTTATCAAAACGGATGTTCCGACTCCGCAAAATTGATTGCATATAAATTAACATTCGAATAAAATTGTAATTTGAAAGAATTACGATTTTGATCTAATTAATTAAGTAAAAACTTAATTAAAATTATTTAAGATTTATATGGCTTGCTTATTAAAGTTCTGGAATATAGTTCTAATTTATTTATTTTATTAGTTAAATAAATAAATTATTATTGTTATATTGAAACCCTAGAATTTTAGTATAAAAAGGCATTTTATGCGAGCTTGCGGGATGACCGGTAGAAACTATTTGAGAGTTTTTAAAATTTGTAGGAAATGTAGAGAGTTAGCACTGAAAAACCTCTTCCCATCTCAATCCTTTAGAACCGTTTTAAAATTTTTCGATTGTTATTCTCTGTGAATATCATTAGAGATTTTGTAATTTGCGGCAATTCAACCAAGGCGAACGATCTCATATTTTACTGGAAGAAAAATAAAAGATATTTATTCTCTTTATTTATTATTACTTTTTTTATTTAAATGTAAAAACTTTTTTTTTTCACTGCATTTAATCTTATTGAAACCTATCAATTTCGTGATCTTTCGCTGACACTTCAAGAGACAAGAAGAGAAATGTCATATGCTGCTCAAACCACAGCAGAAAATGTTATTTGAATAATAGTGGATCAATATATGCAGAACTCATGATTAAGAAGGTGGGGGAAGGACGTGAGAGGGTGGAAGAAGAGTCCTCTCCCCATCTCTGGTTTTGTCAAAGATTAAGAGGACAGATATTCACAAGAGTTAAAGATTATTGACTTGACTTGGAAAAAAAAAAAAAAAAAAGCCAGACATTACCCTCAACACTGCTCAATTTAGGATAGGATAACAATCTTCCCATCCAAGGCAAATCACTCCAAAACTACTTTTGGAGGCAAATTAGTCCATAAATTTTATTGTTCGAGGCAATTAAATTACAAAATTTGACTAAAGCCTAAAAATATACAGTCAATTCGGTTTAAGGTTTTGGACTTAACTGCAAAAAAATAAAATTTATCCACTAATTTGATATGAAGTTAATCTTGGGAGGATCTGGCCTTTGAACACGGACGCATATTGATGCTCTAACAAAGGAAAAATTACATTAGTGCATATAACTTTGCACAGCTTCTACAGAATAATAGTAGCATAAATATTATATATATATATATAATTACATTTTCCTTTGTTTTTTACGGTTCAGAATAACGGCAAGCAGGAACTTACCACGTTGGGGCTTGAAATTTTTAAAATTATTCAAGGGTATTTAAATATATTTTTTAAATTTTAAATAAAAAAATTACAATTAGATTTCTTAATTTTTAAAAAATTCATTAGGATGAATTATTCAATTGAAACGTAATTTTAACTATATGTTTATTTAACTGTATATATTATCTAGTTTCTCTAATTTTAAATATTATATTATCTAATTTTTATTATTAAAATTAACATAAATTGATTAATAATTTTTTAATAAATGAATTAAAAATTTTAATTTTATAAAATATATTTAAAAAAAAATAATTTTAATATAGTCAAACTAATAAATTTTTTAAAAACTTAAAAATCTATATTAATTCTCTTTATTTATAAAGCTCACCCTTAATAGCAACTACCCTCATTTTTATATCTTTCTCCTTCCCTGTTCTTTTGAAATCTAAAAACTTTATTTATAATCTTCAAATTTTTAACTTCAAAGCAAAACACTTGTTAACTTATTATTTAATTTATTTTTATACACTATTATTATTATTATTATTATTGAGAAGTAATAGCTATTATTGTTATTGTCTATTGTTGGACCTAAATGTCCTAATCCTTGTTTTGATGATTAATAAACAATTGGTGTGCTACTAATTATCTTCAAAGGTGTTTATTTTGAGCTTGCAGGTTCCCTATTGAAATAAATGAAATTGCTTCAATCACAAAAGTGAAAAGTGCCATACATGGAAGCATACCACAAGAAAGGGATAAGAAATTATTTTATACTTTGATAAATTCTATTCATTGTGAATTTCAAGTAATTGATTGTGATGGCTCAAGGTTTCTTTCATTTCTAAAAGTTCTTTTAGATATGGCCAATTTTTTTGAGTACTTGACCTTCAGGGACCAAAATGAAATTTTCCAAAAGAAGTGCTTTTGAAATTATTTTTCATCAAATTGAAAGATCTAAAAATATAGGTTACAAAAATTCAAACGGTTTGAAAAATGGATTTTTACAGCCTAAGTTATGTTTTTTCAAAGTTTTAAAGGAGGGATTTTTGTGCCCCCTAAACTCAACCTTCGGCTTCCGAAAGTCAGGGACAGAAACGAAAGTCCCCTATGTTCGGTCGCCGAACATTGACTTTCGGCCGCCGAAAGTGGGTTTTTCAACCAGCCCCCAAAGTGTAACCTTCGGCTTCCGAAAGTGAGGGACAGAGACGAAAGTCCCACACTTTCGGCCGCCGAACTTTTAACCTTCGGCCGCCGAAAGAATGTTTTGGTTCTGCCTCCGAAGCCTAAAGTTTGGCTTCCGAAAGTGAGGGACAGAAACGAAAGTCCAATAGGTTCGGCCGCCGAACTTTGAGTTTAGGCCGCCGAAAGTTCAGTTTTAAAAGAATAGTTTCTTCACCCAAATGGTTCGGCCGCCGAACTCTAAGCTTAGGCTGCCGAACCTGAATGTTTCTGAACACGGTGTAACGGTTATTTCTGAACATAAACGGCTTTATTTGCATTTAATGCACCCCCAACGGCCATCTTTATGATAGAACTATAAATACAACTTGTTTTTGTTGTTGTGATGTTACAACAACCATCTAAGCAAATATTTATTGAGATTACAGCATTTTTCATTCTCTCTCTCTCAAAACCTTGAGCCAAAGCATTGATTTCTTGAAAGCTTGTTTTGAGTTGTAATTGATTGGATTTTCTGAGTGAGTAAAGGTTGATTGAGAGATTCTGTTGTTGTGAGTGTGGCATTGAGCAAAGAATTGCTCTTGAGTGGAAAAAGAGATTTGTAAAGAGCAAAGGCTTGCTCTAAGATTGTAAGGGTTTTGATCTTCACCCAAAGAAGATTTGATAGTGGAGTTGAACTCTCAAGTGGACCTTGAGGAGAGGACGTAGGCTTGGATAGCTGAACCTCTATAAATCTTTGTGTTGATTTTTCTCTTCCCTATTCTCTTCTAATTTCTTATCTTTGCTATTAAATTTTTTATAAACCCAATTCACCCCCCCTTTTGGGTTGCCTCAAGGGACAACAAGTGGTATCAGAGCTAAGTCTCCCTTTCTTGAAGATATAATTATCTTGGAGTAAAGATCAAATGGCAGCCCTCAATTCTCAAGAAGGTCAATCGGTTGTGAGACCACCTTTCTTTGATGGAAATGACTTTCTATATTGGAAAAATAGAATGTATTATTTCCTTAAATCGGAAGGAGTTGATTTGTGGGACATTGTAGAGAATGAGCCTTTCTTTCCCACAAGATTCATTGATGGAAACCAAGAGCAAAAACCTAAGAGTGAATGGAGTGAGCTAGAGAAGAGAAGGGTAGCCCTCAATGACAAAGCCATTCACATCTTGTTTTGTGCTCTTAGTAGAAGTGAGTACAACAAAGTGTGCATGAAGTCCACCGCCAAGGAAATTTGGGATGCTTTGGTTGTCACTCATGAAGGTACCAATCAAGTCAAGGAAAACAAGATGGAATCCCTCATCTATCAATATGAGTTGTTCAAGATGAAATCCGATGAAACTATTAGCCAAATGTATGATAGGTTCATTGAGATCATTGGAGGGATGAAATCTCTTGGGAAGACATTCACAAATGAAGAGTTGGTGAAGAAAATCCTTAGATGTCTACCTAAAGAATGGCTACCAAAGGTAACTTCCTTAAAGGATGCCAAAGACTTGACCAAAGTGCAATTGGATGAACTCTTGGGGAATCTCATTGACTATGAGATGACTCTAAAGAGAGAGCAAGTGGATGAACCTAGCAAGATGAAAAACAACATTGCTCTAAGGGTAGCCTCCGAAGATACTAGTGAGGAAGAATAAGAGATAAGTGAGGAAGAATTGGCTTTGGTAACTAGGAGAATAAGGAAGTTGCTTCTCCAAAATAAAAGGTTCATCCCAAGGAAGAATTTTAGAAAGGAAAAGGGTGAATCAAGTAAAAAAGAAGTAGTCATTTGCTATGAATGTAATAAGCCGGGTCACTACAAAGTGGATTGTCCCAAGTTGAAGAAGCCTATCAAGAAGTTCAAGAAGAAGGCCTTCAAAGCAACATGGGATGAGTCAAGTGATTCCGATGAAGAGGAGGTTAGTGATGAAATTGCCAACATGTGCTTCATGGCTCTAGAGGAAAGCTCCGATGAGGTAACTACTCTTGATGACTTTACTTTAAATGATGATGATGTTGAGTTTTCATATGATGAACTTGTAGGTGCTTTAAAATTGATGAATGATGAGATTGAAAAGAGTCATAGGAAAAATAAAATTTTGAAATGTGAGTTAGCTAGCTTTAAAAAGGAAAGTGAGAACTCACCTAAGGAACCTTTACCCTCAAATGATTCTTTACAAAAATCCTTAGATGAGCTCTCACTAGAAAATAAAAATTTGAAAAATGAAATCCTTGAGTTGAAAAATTCTCTTTCAAAATTTTTAAAAGGCAAGGACAAACTTGATGAAATTTTAGACTCTCAAAGGTCTCCTAGCATCAAGTATGGCCTTGGCTATAATAAATCAACTCAAGCAAACTTTTCTAAAACCGTTTTTGTTAAAGCTACTAACTCACATGAACCTACGGTTTCTAGCTCAAATGGAAATGTGCCTAAAGTTTCTAGTAGCAATATGTCTATGAGGAATGCACCTACAAGGAATGCACATGTACACCAATTCACTAGTTACAACACTCATATAAGACACACACCTAGGCAACTTGCATATAAGAGAAATGATCATTATAGAACACACACTTCTAATTCACAATATCACCACTCTAATCATATCTCTTGCTCACATGCTTTTAATAAGCAAAGGAGAAATGGCCACATGAGAACTCAAACACACTCACTCACCTATGGACCTAGAGTAAGAAGGTTCAGTGGTCATTGTCACTATTGTGGCAAGTTTGGTCATACCAACTATAAGTGCTCTATTAGAAAATTGCATCTTGGATATGGTAGCATATGGAAATTGGATAGTGGAATGACTAACCCCCAAGGACCCAAGTACATTTGGGTACCTAAAAGTGTTTGAATTCTTTCTTTTAGGTGTGCTTGAAATCCTCAAAAATTGAAAGCAAATGGTATCTAGATAGTGGATGTTCAAGGCACATGACCGGAAATTCAAGTCACTTCATCTTTCTTGAAAAGAAAGACGGAAGTGGACAAGTAACCTTTGGAGACAATGGAAAAGGTAAAATTGTTGGTATAGGTAAAGTCGGTAAGGAAAACTCTCCTATTCTTGATAAAGTTCTCTTAGTTGATGGTTTGAAGCATAATTTATTAAGTGTAAGTCAATTATGTGATAAAGGTTGTAGAGTTATCTTTGAACCAAAATCATGTTTTGTGTCTAGAATGTCGGATAACAAAATATTGTTTGTTGGTGAAAGAGTTGAGAATATTTATCTTATTGACTTACAAGCTATGACTAACCAAGATATGAAGTGCTTTGTGTCTATTAGTGATAACTCTTGGATTTGGCATAGAAGGCTTTCTCATGCTAGCATGGATCTCCTCAAAAATTTGAGCAAAGATGAGCTAGTTGATGGTCTTCCAAAGATCAAATATGAAAAGGACAAAGTATGTGATGCATGTCAAATGGGTAAGCAAGTTAAGAGTTCCTTTAAAGCTATTAATAAGGTAATCTCTTCTAGACCTTTGCAACTCTTGCATATGGATTTATTTGGTCCAACTAGAGTAGCTAGTCTTGGTGGCATGCATTATGGGTTTGTTATAGTTGATGACTACTCTAGGTATACTTGAGTTGTGTTCCTTGCTCATAAGGATGATTGTTTTGATGCTTTTAAAAGTTTTACAAAGAAAGTTCAAAATGAAAAGGGTTTTCAAATTTCTTCTATAAGGAGTGATCATGATAGAGAATTTGAAAATGAAAAATTTGAAACTTTTTGCAATAAGTTAGGGATCACTCATAATTTTTCATCTCCTAGGACTCCCCAACAAAATGGTGTTGTTGAAAGAAAAAATAGAACTCTTTTAGGTATGGGGAGGACTATGTTAAGAGAGTACAATTTACCTACTTATTTTTGGGCGGAAGCCATAAATACGGCTTGTTATGTTTCAAATAGAGTTTTAATTAGACCTCTCTTAAATAAAACTCCTTATGACCTTTGGAATGGAAGGAAACCTAGAGTTAGTCATTTTAGAGTTTTTGGTTGTAAATGCTTCATATTAAACAATAAGGATAATCTAGGCAAATTTGACTCCAAAACCGATGAAGGTATTTTCTTAGGATACTCTATATCGAGTAAATCATATAGAGTATTCAATAAAAGAACCTTGATAGTTGAAGAGTCAATGCATGTTGTTTTTGATGAATCTAATCCCTTTGCTCCTAGAAAGGAGGTATCTTGTGATGATGATCTTGTAGGTAACCTTGATGAGTTGACCAGTGAAGATCCTCAACCTCATGGAGATCAAAGTCAACCCAAGGAGGATTCAATAGAGGCAAAGGAAGATGAAGTTGGACCTCAAGAGCAACAAATGCAAATTACACAAAGTCAAGGAGTCCAACATGACTTGCCAAAGGATTGGGCCTACAAGAAGGATCACCCCAAGGATCAAATAATTGGTGATACATCACAAGGGGTAACTACTAGATCCTCTCTTAGACATGTATGCAATAATATTGCATTCATATCTCATATAGAGCCTAAATCTATAGATGAGGCTATTGGTGATGAGAGTTGGATTCTTGCTATGCAAGAAGAACTCAACCAATTTGAAAGGAACAAGGTTTGGACCTTAGTGTCTAGACCAAAACATCACCCCACCATAGGCACCAAATGAGTGTTTAGAAATAAGCTTGATGAAGATGGCAATATCATTAGAAATAAAGCTAGGTTGGTAGCTAAAGGCTATAACCAAGAGGAGGGCATAGACTATGATGAAACTTTTCCCCCGTAGCTAGATTAGAAGCCATTAGAATCTTGCTTGCATATGCATCATGCATGAATTTTAATCTCTTTCAAATGGATGTGAAAAGTGCCTTTTTAAATGGTTTTATTGAGGAGGAGGTTTATGTTGAGCAACCTCCGGGGTTTGAAAATCATACCTTTCCAAATCATGTTTTTAAATTGTCTAAAGCTTTATATGGTTTAAAACAAGCTCCTAGAGCTTGGTATGAAAGACTAAGTAATTTTCTTTTGCAAAATGGTTTTTCAAAAGGCAAAGTGGATACAACTCTTTTTGTCAAAAATCATGAAAATGACATCCTTGTGGTACAAATATATGTTGATGATATTATATTTGGTGCTACTAATGTGTGTTTGTGTGAAGAGTTTTCAAAAGTTATGAAAAGTGAGTTTGAGATGAGCATGATGGGAGAACTCAAATTCTTCCTTGGGCTTCAAATCAAACAAGCTAAGGATGGCATCTTCATCAACCAAGCCAAATACACAAAGGAGCTAATCAAAAGGTTTGGAATGGAGAATAGCAAGCCAAGTAGAACTCCAATGAGCACAAACACCAAGCTTGACAAGGATGAAAAGGGTAAGCCTATTGATGAAAAGCTTTATAGAGGTATGATCGGAAGCCTTTTATATCTCACCGCATCTAGACCGGATATCATGTTTTCCGTATGTTTATGTGCACGTTTTCAATCATGTCCTAAAAAGTCTCATTTGCATGCCGTTAAACGCATTCTTAGATATTTACATGGCACATTGCATTTGGGGTTATGGTATCCTAGAAGTTCATCCTTTACTTTATGTTCCTACTCGGATGCCGACTTTGCCGGAAGCATTCTTGATAGGAAGAGTACCTCGGGTACTTGTCAACTTCTAGGACAATCTCTTGTTTCTTGGTGTAGCAAGAAACAAAATTCGGTTGCACTATCAACCGCCGAAGCCGAATATGTGGCGGCGGGTCTTTGTTGTAGTCAAATCCTTTGGATTAAACAACAATTAAGAGATTTTGAAGTATCTCTTGATCACATTCCTATTAAATGTGATAATACAAGTGCAATCAATCTAACCAAGAACCCCATTCAACATTCTAGAACTAAGCATATTGACATTAGACATCATTTCATTCGTGATCATGTGTTAAATGGTGATGTTGTTCTTGAGTTTGTGGATACAAACAACCAACTAGCTGATATTTTCACTAAACCTTTAAATGAAGAAAGATTTAACTTCATTAAAAGGGAATTGGGAATGCTAGATGGTGGTTGTTGAGTGTATATTTTTTGTTTTTTTTTGCATGTCAAAATTGTTTGATATTTTTTTAAACAAAAAGGGGGGAGGGGAAGCCCAAAAATTCCAGGTTCGGAGGCACTTTCGGCCCCTTAACCTTCAATTTCAAGGGCAATATGAAAAGCGGGAATTTTTCTGTCTTTTTTCTTTTTCTTGTTCGGCCGCCGAAGATTAAGTTCGGCCTCCTAAACTTGCCCAGGTTCGGCCGCCGAAGATTAGTTCGGCCGCCGAAACTGCGCGTCCCTTAAAAGCCCCCGCGACAGCTCATCATCTTCTTCGCGCGACTCTTTCCCTCTCCACGAAGTTTTTTCTCCCTCTCCCGAAGCTCTCTTCATCTTCCTCTTCGAAAATCGCCTGATCCAAGCCATTTTTGCCTAAAAATCTCCTTTTTCTCTCATTTTCTTCTCCTAAACTCACAAAAACACCTTCTTTTCTCCAAAAATAACCCATTTCGAGCTCTTTCAGTTTGGGTAAGTTTCTGTTTTCTCTTTTTTTTGGGGTTTTCCTTATTTTTAATGATTTATCTTGTGTTTAGTTCCTAATATGATTAGGATTGTGTTTTTATTGAGTTTTTGTTGATATATATATATATAAAATCTGTTGGTTAATTTTTTTTTTTTGTTAATTTGATAGCTGGGTTATTTTGTTGTATATTTATAAAACTGCCTTTTTTTTTTTTTTTTTTTTTGCTGCTCTCTGTTAGCTGGGTATATATACATATATATACATATAATATTTCTTTTTTGCTCTCTTTATAATGCATTTTGTTAGCTGGATTGAGTTGGTTGGTTTTGTCTTAGATACTTGTTTATGTTTTTGCAAACGATGGAGCATCAGAATTTTTCTCTGGTTTTGAACATGACCTTGGCTCTGAATATGGCCTTGGTGCAGTAACTGATTAGCTGGGTTGTTGTGATTAGCTGTGTTATCTTGTTAGCTGGGTTTTTATATATATCAAGTATTAAATATAAGACTGTGCTTCTTATTGGTTGGCCTTTGTGTGTTTATGGGCTGAGTTTTTGTGGCAATGTTGCTTATTTTTTTTCTTTTCTCTTTTTCTTCATATGCCTCTGTAGCTTTTGTTTGGTTAAAATGGGTAGAAAAACCACAGCACGTAGACATCCTTATTTTAGAGGTCAATCCAGTAGAGCTTCTAGGTCCCCCTCCCCAGACCCTCCTGCCTCTCCACCCTTTGAGTTTCCTGTAGTCAGAGAGCATGATCCTGCTTTTCAGCCTTTTTCTCTCAGGTTTGTTCATCCTGGGAGAACCATTCATACTAACAGTGTTCAGCTCTTTCGTTCTCATGGTTTTTTACAGCCATTCATTGTTCAGGGTTGGGAGCACCTTCTTATCACTCCATCAGACACCCATCCTAGGATTGTTAGGGAGTTCTATGCAAACCTACACACCTTTACCCGTCACACTCCCCCTCACCTAGTCAGTTTTGTAAATGGTCAGAGGGTTTACCTCACTCCTGACATCATTGCTCGGCATCTAGGTGTCTCCAACTCTGGGGCTGTTGTCTCTACCACTCATAAGTGGATCACTGGTGAGGTCTCTTCCCTTCACCAGACTAGGATTGTTTCAGGAGACGTAGATCGTGAGGAGCCCTCTAGGCTTAAGGCCTGTGACCTCAACACTCTCCCTAAAGTTGTTCACCACATAGTCACCTATGAGATTCTCCCTAGATCGGGTCATAGGACTGCACTCTCCTACTCTGACATGTTTGTAGTGTCTTGTCTGCTAGAGGGTCGAGCCCTTAACCTGCCACATATTATGATTCACTCTATAGCAGACTCCCTTAGGCTGAGTCGAGGCTGTCTCCCCTTTGGTCGTCATCTTACTCTTCTTCTCCGAGCCCTAGGTGTTGACCCAGGTACCGAGTCGGCCTTACCTTTGTCTAGTGAGTACACCCCCTATACTGAGGCTACCCTCCACCACATGGGTTTGACTAGGAGAGGCAATGAATTTTATAATTCTAGGAGAGATTTTGCAGCTCGCAGAGCAGCACATGCAGCAGCACAGGCACATGATGGTTCTGATGAGGAGTCAGATGATGCTTCTCCTGCTGATCTTGAGACAGAGCGAGCTCCCCGAGGCGATGCTAGTACCGGGCGGTCCACCGAGCAGGGTACATCTTCACGGACTGCATCTGATCTATATGATGCCATGGGTCGTCTGGAGCTGCAGGTTGCTCAGATGTTTGATCGCCAGGCTCAGATGTCTGATCACCAGACTCAGATATCTGATCGCCAGACTCAGATATCTGATCGCCAGACTCAGATGGAGCAGCAGTTAGCACGCCTTACAGACCAGCAGCAGACCATGATCGAGCAGCAGAGACAGATTTTGCACTTCATTCAGCAGTCATCTGGAGTGCCACCTCCTCAGCCGCCTCAGTGATATTTTTCTATTGTTTATCTAGTTGCTGTTGTTCTTTCCCTTCTGATATTGTGGTATTTTTTTTGATGATGTCAAAAGGGGGAGAGATGGTATTACTTATGTATACATTTGATAATTTTTATGAATATTGACTATATTTGGTTATTACCTTGATTTTTGTTTGACTCTTTTGGATTAAATATTTTTCTCTCTCTTGGATTGTGAATATTGTGTGTATTTACAGCTCTTTCATTTGAGATGCATTTTTGTTGGGACTCATTTATTCATATAGGATCCATTACATCTCATAGCATTGCATTGAGTCAAAACCTCCCTTATGTGCCTTCTCATTTATTAAATATGGCATAAAGTATTTTTGACAGGGGGAGCACATTAAGGGGGAGAAATTTTTTTAAAAAACTGCACACACTACAATTATGATTATTATCCTACTATTTACCAATTGTTTGTCATCATCAAAAAGGGGGAGATTGTTGAACCTAAATGTCCTAATCCTTGTTTTGATGATTAATAAACAATTGGTGTGCTACCAATTATCTTCAAAGGTGTTTGTTTTGAGCTTGCAGGTTCCCTATTGAAATAAATGAAATTGCTTCAATCACAAAAGTGAAAAGTGCCATACATGGAAGCATACCACAAGAAAGGGATAAGAAATTATTTTATACTTTGATAAATTCTATTCATTGTGAATTTCAAGTAATTGATTGTGATGGCTCAAGGTTTCTTTCATTTCTAAAAGTTCTTTTAGATATGGCCAATTTTTTTGAGTACTTGACCTTCAGGGACCAAAATGAAATTTTCCAAAAGAAGTGCTTTTGAAATTATTTTTCATCAAATTGAAAGATCTAAAAATATAGGTTACAAAAATTCAAACGGTTTGAAAAATGAATTTTTACAGCCTAAGTTATGTTTTTTCAAAGTTTTAAAGGAGGGATTTTTGTGCCCCTAAACTCAACCTTCGGCTTCCGAAAGTCAGGGACAGAAACGAAAGTCCCCTATGTTCAGCCGCCGAACATTGACTTTCGGCCGCCGAAAGTGGATTTTTCAACCAGCCCCCAAAGTGTAACCTTCGGCTTCCGAAAGTGAGGGACAGAGACGAAAGTCCCACACTTTCGGCCGTCGAACTTTTAACCTTCGGCCGCCGAAAGAATGTTTTGGTTCTGCCTCCGAAGCCTAAAGTTTGGCTTCCGAAAGTGAGGGACAGAAACGAAAGTCCAATAGGTTCGGCCGCCGAACTTTGAGTTTAGGCCGCCGAAAGTTCAGTTTTAAAAGAATAGTTTCTTCACCCAAATGGTTCGGCCGCCGAACTCTAAGCTTAGGCCGCCGAACCTGAATGTTTCTGAACACGGTGTAACGGTTATTTCTGAACATAAACGGCTTTATTTGCATTTAATGCACCCCCAACGGCCATATTTATGATAGAACTATAAATACAACTTGTTTTTGTTGTTGTGATGTTACAACAACCATCTAAGCAAATATTTATTGAGATTACAGCATTTTTCATTCTCTCTCTCTCAAAACCTTGAGCCAAAGCATTGATTTCTTGAAAGCTTGTTTTGAGTTGTAATTGATTGGATTTTCTGAGTGAGTAAAGGTTGATTGAGAGATTCTGTTGTTGTGAGTGTGGCATTGAGCAAATAATTGCTCTTGAGTGGAAAAAGAGATTTATAAAGAGTAAAGGCTTGCTCTAAGATTGTAAGGGTTTTGATCTTCACCCAAAGAAGATTTGATAGTGGAGTTGAACTCTCAAATGGACCTTGAGGAGAGGACGTAGGCTTGGATAGCTGAACCTCTATAAATCTTTGTGTTGATTTTTCTCTTCCCTATTCTCTTCTAATTTCTTGTCTTTGTCATTAAATTTTTTATAAATCCAATTCACCCCCTCTTGAGTTGCCTCAGCCTCAAGGGACAACATCTATTTATGTAATTAAAATTAAATATTAAATTATTTAAATTTAAATAAATAAATTATAAAAAATTTATAAATAATAGTTAAATTATTTAATGAGTTTCATAAACTATTTAAATTTATATATTTTAAATTTTAAATCTAGAAAAAATGTATAATTGGTAACAAGTTAGGTTTTTCAGACTTAAAAAAAATATTAAAATATAAATTAAAATCAAATAGTATTTCTATAAAACTTATAAATTGATTCAATTTGCAAAATTTATCAATATGAAATTTTTTTCAGTCACTTTTTTTGAACTTAATTTTCTAATATGCATATAGAACCTTTTATTGCTGAATCCGTAATTGACAGCAAGACAACCACATAGACGATATACTCTTTTAAGTAGAAATTTTAAGTAAACCAATAATGTAGAAATGATCTATATACAAGTACCATGATCAAAATCAAATTGGCAAAAGAATCAATAAATTTCAAGCACCATAAGTCCAAATTGATGCATTCAAAAGGACAACTGTCTAAATCTAATCCATCATGAATTTAAGACAAATATACGAGTCCGCAGAAATCTCATCGGTCCACAATGGATCATATGACTTGGCAAGAATTAATTTCCTCTAATGGGAAATGCTTTCCAACTTTGACCCGATCTATCATAGATTATGGACAAAATATAAAAATGATTACGGAATGATTTGATTTCAAGTAGGGAATGCAATGAATGCCAACAAATAAAAGGCTCACTCATATCTGGCAATGCTATAGAAGGCAAACTGATAAAAGCATGCTTTACAAATATAACGATTTAACTACTATTAATGATTATGTAAAACATCAGAACAAGAGTTGCATTTCAAGAGCATTAGCTTAAGGAAGAATATTTGCTGAGTAGTTAAACAGCCACACATTCACCAAACAGTTTTGAAATTGTGCATAAAATATCCAAAATCAATTCTAAGAAATAACAACCTCAAATCAAAGAGGATTTGATTTCTGCGAACAGAATTTCATAAGAATGCTATAGATTGCCAACAAGCATATATTCTATTGATACAAATCTTTCTTATTGGTTTTCACCGTATAAAACAAGTGTCGTGAGTATCCACTATCATTCAAATGAAAGCAAAATTAAAACAATGAATACAATATGTATATACCAGTATAAAAATTTACTCCTAATTTAATCTAAAGGCAATGGGGAAAACCTGAAAGAAAAATCAATGTTGCAATATCAGAAGAGAATTCAGCCTCTTGTGAATCAAAGGCTCGAAAATAGTTGGATAAGCCTTTCGTGACTCCAAAAGCGAGTTGTGCAAACTAATAAAAATACTGAAACTATGTAGCTCCAAGCTTCTGATGAGATTCAATAAGCAATGAATTTAGCAAAATATGAAGAGCAGCTTCATAAACAGCTCCATCATAATGCATCCCATCAACAGTACACCGAGGCCCACAATTCCAACTCATCGATTGAATATCCAGCAATAGAAGAGGACCACCATATCTACGCAAGAGCCTACTATTACGCAATGCTCTATCATAAGAATGCCACATTTCATCACTCATCTTCTCTCTCTTTTCCTCTGTGTTCAACATCCCATTAATCAACATTGGCATGCCAAGCCAAAACAAATGCAGGGATCTCACAGAAACAGCACCTGTAACAGGCCCATCCACACCCAACTCCGGTGAAAATGGTAACAAAGATACCACAGAACTCCTTAAAGATTGCAAAGCAACACCATAATCTGATGCATTTGTGATGTGAAGCATATGCCATAGGCCTGCTCCCATTACCAATACATCAGGGTAACTTCTATTTTGCTTAAACCCCATCATCAAATCTGTTAAATTTACCACATATGGAGCCCAAATAAAATCCAATTTCATACCAATATCTTCGATAACAATCTCATAATCACTGTGCCTTTTAAACAAATCACCTTTAACGGATTCCATATGTTTCGAATCTAAAATCAAATTTAGCAAAGACTGAACTATTAACCTTGCTTGTGAATCCCCTGCAACAACCACCCAGGACCCATTAAGCAAATCTGAGGCATCAGACCTATCCAGCCTTTGAAACTCACAAGCCTTCACTTTCCCAGTTCTCGACCAATGCCACATCTTATCATAACTCATAGAACCGTTCTCACTATTACTATTACTATTACTACTAGTATTGGGTTGGATATGGTGAGGCTTGACATCCCAAACAACTTCATTAACCAAATTAATACAAGAATCCTCACGATTATCAAATACAACAACAGATTGAACAGAGGTGACAAAATCAGAAACAGAAGGAAAATATGGGGTCAGATGGACACATACTGCGAGAGTGATGAAAAGGGCACCGCTAAAGAAGAGCATCTTGTTGCGGCTCAAATGCCAGCCAGCCATCACCATAGGCACAAAAAGCACCACACAGGCAGCCAATACTCCCAATTGTATGCCTCCCAACATGAATATCCCTTAATCTAAAGATCCCAGAAAAGAGAAAGACACAATCTCACATCATGCGCAAAACCACAATATGCAACCTCAACACAATCCAAAGCAATACTAAATTCCAGAAAATTCAAAAACTCCAGCAGCAAAACTCTCCACAGCTCCACAGCTCCCCATCTTCAGTGCCATCAAATTGTCAACAACGAAAACCTAAACATAAATTAAAACTAACCAACTATTAATCAGAAACACAAATTTAAGATCATAATAAAAGAGCAAGGAATCCTCCATTCCATTGTAATTAAAAAAAAAGATGAGCTTACACAGTTTGGTTCTTCTCCCAAAACTATTATAAGTATTATGATTATTCTTTTTCCTTTATAGAGTACAATGAAAAATTCATTTGTAAAAACTAAATAAATTTGAACCCAGTTGTATCTGCTAAAGAAAGAAATAAGCAAGCAATGCAACTACAAGAGCTAATGTCAAGTTTCTGCTTCTGTATGTTTAACAAATAAACTAATTTGATTGTTGGTTTCCATTTGTTTATATCTGAACAATCTTCATGTCGGACAATTTCTGTAAGCAGGAAAACAGTAAGAAATTGCTACAAGAGTACTCAATATTATTTAATTTATCTTCCTTTTTTAATATATTTATCAAATTAGGTTGTTGGTTTCCTTTTCTTTATATGGTTGAACGGTTTATATCCTCTCATGCTTTTCTGTTTATGAAATGCATGAGATCATAGTTCTCCTAGAACACAGTACTCTCGAACCAAACTAACATACAGGAAAAGACGAACAAACTAACATCCAACCAAATCGATGTCATTTTATCCTCTTCTTCTTCCTGCATTGCTGCTTCATGACTTCTGCTGTTTCTTCTCTTCCTGTGCATGGCTGTTGCTTTTTCATTTCTGTTTATCTTTCTTGTCTCCTTCTCCTTCTCCTTTTTTATTTATTTATTTTTTTCCTTTTTTTCATAACCCTAAAATTGGTGACCTAGAACATCACTTAGTGTTTTATACACACACCCAAATCATGGTACCCAAGGGTGCGAGCAAATCTGGTAATTATACATGGGATATTGAATGCCAAGAAGTTTTAAATACAAGATTGAAAGAGCTACAGTTGCCTATTTAAACCACTAAGGCCTAGAAAAAGGTTTGTTAAACCCAACAAAACTAGCACAACAGGAACTTAATTGAAAACAACATGTAAATGTTTCAAACAATTGAATTTTTCTTTCTTTCTTTTTTCTTTTGATAAACCTAAGGACAAACAGCAATGGTTATCTAACCCAATTTCCCTAGCATTAAATTAATGTCATTTTACAAATTTGACACAATCATTATTAACTAAAATTCACCAGGTTAGCACACTTTTGCTCACCAAAATTAACGGGTTATAGCAAGTGAATTTAATTACATAGGACATCACAAGTTTCCCACAAAAGAAAGAAAGAACAAATTGTATTATAACAAGCAAAAAGGTAATATTTTCAGTTCTGTGGAACATAAATGTTGTTGAACTTGAATTCCAGAAAAATAAAGAGCAATCAAAGTAAATAATTTGATATTTCATAAAAAAAATAAAATGAAATAAAATAAAAAACAGGAATTTCAGAACTATCTGAACAGGTGAATGCGGAAATAAAATTCAGCCCATCCTCCCAGTGGAGTTGCAGTTCGGCTATTGCATTACCTCAAAAGACAATGATTC
This sequence comes from Manihot esculenta, assembly GCF_001659605.2. NCBI lineage: Eukaryota > Viridiplantae > Streptophyta > Magnoliopsida > Malpighiales > Euphorbiaceae > Manihot > Manihot esculenta. Next base: position 18,443,091 of record NC_035170.2, read on the forward strand.
AAATTCATAACCTGACTCAAATTGTCTCCAAACCATGCATAATAAATGAAATCACTGGATAGACAAATAAAAACAATTATTTCAAAACAGAGATGGTTGATAAAAAAAATAATGAAAAAAAAAAAAAAAAAAACACACGCACACGCGAAAGAGGGCATTGCTTCACATATATAGGGATTATGATAGCAATAAATCACAAAAAGTTAAAATTGCATATCCCAGAAAGATTTCGACAAATTATTTTTAAAGAAATCATCTTCTAGCAAGCTTAACAGAAATACTAGTTCATAAAGCACATCCCAACAGAATGATTCCCACACATTAAAACTTTATTTGCCGCTATAATTTCTAGCAATCTGTCCAGCGCATCCTCAATTATATTGCTATTATTCCAGGAAGCACATCCTCACATAAATATTAGAATGAAACCCACAATATTGGACAATCTAATCACCACGGCTAAACAATCCACCTTGGAACTTGAATTCTTGAGATAATTCTGGTAAAAAAATTTGTTGCTGATGTAGAAAGCTTACATGAAAAAAAAGGGGAAAAACCTGAAATCTAGCGGTTGCAGAGATAAAAGGGGAGAAACGAAATATATAAACATATTAAGAGAAAAAGAAAGGGCGAACGATGATGAACCTGGAAGAGCTATAGTCGTCGGCATCAATTGCCGTCGATTGAGAGAAGCCTCTAAGAGAGATGGAGGGTAGAGACGGGTACAGAGCAACAAAATGGTCAAACAGAACCGAGAGGCGAGAGGATAAACTTGAAAATAGAGCCGGTAGAGTTAGATCTCCAGCGGCCGATCCGTGAGAGAGAGACAAAAGCGAGAAGAAATAACTAAAAGAATTCGGTAAAAAATATTATTTGCCGAACCGAAATCAATGTGTCTGTAGTTTGTGAGGACGATCGGCGACCTAACCTACATTAAAACGGTACAACTTTGGAACAAAAAAAGCAAATAGAATAAATTTAGGAAAAACTATTATTTATTCTTAGGACTTAGTACATGACAAATTAGTAAATGATAAATGACTTATTTTGCAAGTTTCTCTCTCTGATGGAGATTAGGTTTCTTTTTCTCACCTCAACTGTATTCACTTTACCAGAAATCATTTCACTCTCAGAATTTTGAATATATATGAGGTGAATTTCATCCAAACTACTTGAACTTTTAGACTATTTTTGTAATATGAAAAGCACATGAATTAATAATTTTTTTAAATCACTTATATATTTTACTTCATCTCTATTTATATCGGAGTATAAGATGAGTGAATTTTAGTAAAATTATTAATAATAAAAATTATGTTATGGTAAGATAGTTATATGTTATAATTATTAAAATTTATATATTTTTTTATTATAAATAGAAAAATTCATGTTGAAATGGTGAAAAGTACTTGAAAACTTGAGTGAGATGTTTCATTCTTATTAATTTCAACAATGAATTGATGTTCTTGAATTATACTATGTTTCTTTATATTTTGTTTGGATGGGTTAAGAGAAAGGCAATGAAAGGCTAGGAAAAAATAAAGAGAGAAAAAGATAAGGAGAGTTATAATAAAAAAGTTGCATGTTAGAAATGGATGAACGAGAGTAATTGACATCAAAATTTGAGAGATTATCTTATTTTTTCCTTTTTACACTTCAATTTAGGGTGTAAGAAAAATTAGTATTTAAGGTAAATATTTATTTCTTTATTTATACCTCTTTCACATCTTTTCATCTTTAACAAAATATAGTATTATTGTTTTATTTTTACCTGTGCTACAAAGAGTATATCTAAAATTTATTTTTAGGTACAGGAGAGTCTACCATCGTTTATATCGCTTGCCTATAGAATAGGTTGAATGTTCCTTTGAGGGACGATCTATTTAATGTTTTATTTAGTTTTCTAATTCTGTTGATTGTTGATTCTTGGGTGAGGTTGTTTGTATGTTAGTCTTCCTCTCTCATTGAGCTCATTTTTCTTTATAATTGTGCTTTTCCTTGAGCATAATGTTGCAAGGAATTTTGCAATTGTATTAGACTGGAAAATGAGTAGTTCCATCATAATTTTGTTTGAAATTAAAGAAAATTATTTAATTTGAAAAAAAAAAATTTTAAATGACTTTTATTTCAAAAATTTAAAGTTTGAGATTTGTGTATATGTGGAGAAGGCGTTGGATATGTGGATTAATGTTGTGCTCATAATAAATTAATATTCAATAATTTTAAATACTGTTTAAATTATGATATTAATTTTTTATATTTAATCAAAAATAAATATTTTTAATGCGGCAGAAAGTAGAGTTATGTTGTGATTGGTTAAATCTGCAAGAAAGAGAAAAAAGAAAACGTGAGGTGGTGAGTGCTTATGGCAGACACTCTAACACTCAAGTCAATAAACTGGATAATAGAGTGAATGTTGAGAATAGTTGGGTAAAAGAATTGTATACCTTCACCTCTGTGATTGTTCCCTTTTTATACTATAAGAATATGAAATTAAATATATAATTTACTGATGATCCGGCGATGATGTGGCCGACTAATCTGATAAGGGATCCCGCCGGGTTAACTGGTTGAGGATCCTATGATTACAGGCATAACGGGGACCGCTGGATTGTACCTGCTAATGGTAACTTTATGCCGAGATTTGTCCTGTAACGACCCGGAAACCGGTACCCCTCGGTAACGGCCCGAACCATCACTGGCACTAGGATCCAGATCGGCTTAAGGCCGCCGGGACCCGTAGCAAGCCGACTATACTCTCTGTGTACCTGATAAATCCCATACATGATACAAAGATACTCACCAATCCTGTAAAACTCTGTAGGCTTAACTACTGCTACTCAGATATATCAATCTGAAATGGCCCTCAGGGCCTATACCAGGGACTACTATCTGCTGTGGATCAAGGGATTTAAACCCTTTTACGCTGTAACACAATCCACTGGTATCACATCAAAGCCATACATTAAGCCTAACTCACACATTTCTCATCAAGAAACGTAATACAGGATTCATGTACAAGGGATTAATCATACATCACACTATAGCAATGATACTAGGAAAAGCACAAGTCTATCCAGTATACGACAGTACATATTATACACATTACATTACCACTAATCTTTGAGTTACATCATGTCCACTACTTTATTACAACCATACATTCATGCATATCTTCCATCTGTACTCTTGCTGACTTTAACTTCCCATAGCTATCGCAGAACCTGCAAAACTGGGGTTAAGGGAGTGGGATGAGCTACTACAGCCCAGTGAGGAGGAACAATAAAAACAGTTCATTCATTACATGCTCTCATGAAATGCATCACATCACAAACATATCATCTCAAGGATGAACTTGTCACCAATAGCCCTCAACTACATGTGATAATCTGACCAACTGTGCCAGGGAGACGATGTCATCACCTGGTCTACTCTTATCTCTGCTCTGATATCATAACATGACCAACTGTGCCAGGGAGACGATGTCATCACCTGGTCTACTCTTATCTCTGCTTTGACAGCCCAGCTGTCTCACTCATAGTACCAGGAGCGACCTGGACTATCCAGGGGCGACCTGGTATGGCTATCTCATGCCATAAATCTGTATCTGCTCTCTGTCAAGGGCTAAGGATCATCCAACATTCATCCACATAACCAACAACGTATATGCAATGTATCATCGTCGTGAAGTCTAATGCAATACAACCTAATACATAACATGGCAGTTTATGATGCATGGATCATGCTAGAATCGTGTCATTTCTCAAGTAAAATATGAAGTTTAGTTCCACTCACCTCTAGCCAATGTTGGCTAACTCTGGGCCAACTCTAACTCTGGAGCCTCCTCGGTTCCTCGGTCCAATCCTACACAGATGGACGTAAATGAGGTACCAAACATACTCTAACATAACTATGAACATCTCTCCAAAAACCCTCTAAAACATCACAAAACATGCATGCAAAACAAGCAAAGGAAGGCTGGACAGGGCACCTTCGGCAGCACCTTCGGCGGCCGAATGTCTCCTCCAGAGACGAAAGTTAGGCATGTTCGGCGGCCTAACTTGGACTTTCGGGGGCCGAACCTGAGTTTAGCCAGAACTCAGTTTCGTGCACAAGGACGCCTGCCAGTCCCTCCATCACCTGTTCAGACCTCAACACATGCATTTAACCCTTCTAAAACATGCATAAACACTTCAACAAGCCTAAAGGAGCTTAAAATAACTTTAAACTCCAACAAACAAGCTCACAAGACACACATCAAACATAAAGGATTCATAAACCCTATGATGCACATCTCATGCAAACTCATGCCTAGCTCCCTTTTCCCTTTACAAAACTCATAAAAACATCATAAGAACCATGGATCAACACTTACCTCTTGAAGAACAAAGGCTGAGATGATCCAAACTCAAAGATATGGAGAAACCAAGCTTCAAAAGCTTCAAACTCCAAAACCTTGTTTCAAGCTCACAACTCTTCAAAACAAGGGTAAAACTCATTAAAACCGTGAAAGATTTGAAGAAAAACCATGAAAATACTTTAAGGAGATCAAGACCTCACCTAGGTCAGAAGGAGAGAAGAAACCTCCTCCTTTTTCTGCCACTCGGTGCCCTTATAGATGAGCAACCGCCTCAGGTTCGGCTGCCGAATCGCATGCAAAACTATGCAACCTTCGGCGGCCGAACTTAACCTTCGGGGGCCGAAACTAGGGAACTTTAGGCGGCCGAACTTAACCTTAGGGGGCCGAACATGGCAAAATGCCTCCTTGGCCATATCTCTTCAAAACTCAATCCTTTTCTACGCTAAACCTTTAAAACACTTGAAAAGATTTTAGAAAACTTTCTCTTACCCTTCCAGAGACCTCTGACATCCTCGAACTCCCCCGGACGGTAGGAATTCCGATGTCTGAATCAAGCCGGGTATTACATGTCCTATCCAGGGGAGGGCGAGTCTTGATGATGAACCGGATGTTAAGGTGTTTGGGTCTCCCTTTCTTCGGGTGGGATCGCACTGCCCACTTATCAGATCCTTGCCATATGATCCTGTTTTGTGGTGACTGCTCATAGCTTTCTAGAGCGATCGTTGGGTAACATCAGAAGTACCCAGCTGGACTTGATTCTTCATATTTGAAGGTGACAGTTATTTTCACAATCTGGAGCACGTGGCTTTTTGAGATTGGTCTTCTTATGCTCATGTCGTTTTACCTACCTAACCCTTCAATGATGGCTGTCCATTTCTCAAGCCGCATTTAAAGCATGTTGTCAAAACCGTCTTATAAGAACCCTTCTTCTTCTCTAAATATTATTTTTGCTCACATTTGTAACATTTACTTGTGAAAAGACTCGGTTGCTCCTTTCCCATTTATACTCCCTTGTTTTCACAGTAATCTTTGTTTCTCTTTTTTCTTTTTAAGATGAATAGGAATACTTTCTTTTTTCTCTTACTCCTGGTGTAAGCTCTGCCTCAAGCTCCTCCTCTAACGGCCCCATCTATGCCCTAGCTCCTATCGTCCCATTGATAGCGACTCAAGAAGGCGGAGGTAGCCTGATTTGTGACACCCCATCCATCCTTCAGAGTAGGATGTAGATCGACTTTACAATAAATACAAAATTCTTTGAGAGACTTTTCATGTTTTTGCTCTTTTCTCGAACGTTCGCATGAACGATCTGATTCCTGCAGAGGATACTATCATAGTCTTCGAGGAGCAGCTGAAGGCAGGTCTTCGATTCCCTATGGACCCATTTTTTATTGATGTCCTTCGATTCCATAAGCTTTCAGTCGCTCAGCTGCATCCCAACAGCTGAAGGATCTTGGTGGCTTTCCAGTTTATTTGTCTCAATAATAATATTGAACCGAGCGTGACTGTAATACTTGGCTAGACCCCGGCATCGGAATTCCTACCTTCCGGCGGAATCTCGGATGTCGGAACCCCCTAGAAGGGTAAAATATGTTTTTATAAAACGTTTTTACATGTTTTTATAGTTTTGATGAAGAAAGAAAATTGAGTTTTGAAAGAAAAAGCCATTGAGGAAAAACCCAGGTTCGGCCGCCTAACATGGGGAGTTTGCGGAAGCTCTTTTGGCCCCCGAAGGTGGTCTGGCCAGACACCTATAAAAGGCCCCTTATCCGAAAATGGACGAGTTTTCTCTCTCTATTTTCGAGCATAGGTGAGATTTTGCCCTCCCATGGTGATTTTTGTATTTTCCTTCAATCCCTATAAGTTTTTTATTAGTTTTTACTCTGTTTTGAAGATTTTTAAGCTAAGATCAAAGTTTTGAAGCTTGGAGACCCCCGGAGCTCGTTTTCTCCCTCTCTCTAAGTTTGGGTCACGCCTACCCTCTATTTTCAAGAGGTAAGTGTAGATCCACATCTTTTATTATGTTTTAAGTAGTTTTAAGAAGGGGTTAAGGGTTTTGATGTATGTTTAGGCTAGTTGTAAAATGTTAGGGTTTATGTTTGTTTAATGATAAATGTGATGCTATATTGATGTTTGTTGGGGTTTAGGCTAGTTTTATGCCCCTATATGCTTGAATAAGTGTTTTTGCATGTTTTAGAATAGTTGAATGCATGTTGGGAAGTTGGGATGGCTGAGTGTGGGATGGCAGAATCGGGTTCTGCCACCCAGGAAGATCCAGGTTCGACCGCCGAAGCCAGTTTCGGCCGCCAAACCTGCCAGAGGAGACAGTTTTGGCCGCCTAAGCTCACCCCCAAAAGTTTGGACTTTAGGCTCTGGAGTGGAGTTTCGGCCGCCGAACCTGCCCCCGAAAAACTTTCGGATCTGGAGGGAGTTTCGGTCGTCGAACCTGCCCCTGAAAGTGCCTGACTTTCGGATCTTGAGGGACCTTCGGCCGCCGAACCTGCCACCGAAAGTCCCCTGCCCAGCCTTCCTTTGCTTGTTTCTTATGCATGTTTTATGATGTTTTAGAGGGTTTGTGGGGAGTTATTTAGAGTCATATTAGAGTATGTTTGGTCCCTCATTTGAGTCCACCTGTGTAAGATCGGACCTGAGGAATCGAGATGATCAGCAGTGAGATAACTGCTTCAGAGTTAGTTCAGAGTCAGCCATAGGTGAGTAGAACATAACTCTTTTTATTTCAAAGCAATTAAACTTTTAAGCATATTCATGCAGCACGAATGCCATGTATGTAATAGGTTGTATTGCATTAGAATTCACGAATATGACGCATTGCATAATATGATGTTGATGTGGATGGATGTTGGATGACCCATTGGCCCTTGATATGATATGATATGATAAGATATGGTATAGAAGTCCAGGTCGAGGCCCATTCTACGCCCCTGGCATAGAGTAAGAGAAAGTCCAGGCTGAGGCCCATTCTACGCCCCTGGCACATATGGATATGTTATGTTATGATATGTTAAGCGAAAGTCCTGAGGAGCTCCCGTTGTGGGCCAGGCACATTGGATTATATAGAGGGCCATTGGTGACAAGTCCATCCTTGATGTGATTTGTTTGTGATGTGATGCATTTCATGAAAGCATATGTTAAATAAACTGTTTTTATTATTCTGCTCACTGGGCTTTTGTAGCTCACCCCTTTTCCCTAACCCCCAGGTTGTAGGGCCAGAGATAGCTCAGGAAGTCAGCAAGAGTAAATGCTATGTCTATGTAATAGATTAGTAGTGGACATGTTATGTAAAATAATGTAACGTAATGTAAAGTAGAGTGATGTTTTATGGATTAGTATTGTGCTTGGCCCTAACAATAGTGGAAATCCCTTTTGCACATGATCTGTATGTAATGTTTTTAATGATGTTATCTAATGAACCAGGCTTGACATATGAGATGTGGACCCAACTAGAGCATTTGATGAGGGCTCTAGTATGGGGTTTTATGCATACAGTTTTCTTGCATGCACAGGTCAAGCTTGGTATATGCAAAGTTTAAAGTTTTTATGAAAATGTATGATCATGTATGGGATTTTATCAGATGTACAGGATGTATGTTAGGCTTGGTACGGGTTCCGGCAATTTTAAGTCGATCTGAATCCTAGCGCCGGTAGCGGTCCAGTTTCCGGGTCGTTACAGTGACCCTCTTCTCCTAGCTGTACCAGCTGGATACTCGTAAAATGAAGAGTTCTATTTTTTAGCGATTGAAAATGCCAGATGATGTTTGACCATATATCTTCTTCATTAAAACGATAGAAAAATAAAATTTTTATCCTCCATCATCAGATGTCCGGGGTTTTCGGGCACCTCCAAACGATCTAGAACCTGTGGGTGGAGTTAAGGAAGGATAGGGGTTCAACCATGAAGGGATGAAGATCAGGCTCTAAACTTTTTTTTGACGATGACTAAGTCCTCAAAGAAAATGGACATCACCAAGACAGTGAGAAATGCCATTTTGTCTTAGCAAATAATCTCCAGGCAAGCTAGACTCAGGGTTCTCACTCGTCCAACCTTCCCAGCCTTAGGGAGAGCACTTCCTTGGCCAAAGATTAGGGTATTTTCTTTCTGCCTTCTTTTAGATTTTAAACTGCCTTACTTACTTACTTTTCAATTTACGCAGATATGGTTGGGTTAAGAAGCAAATTTGTTGAAGCAGTGCGTGCTGCCTGCAAAGGCAAGGCTGTTGTTGGGGCAACTAGTCTTTCTTCCCAATCATGCTCGCTGGGTAGAAGAAGTGATCATACTTCGTCCTCCTCCTCCCCAACTGAAAATAGAAGAGTCGATTCCCTCATAGCCTGAATCCTCTGTAATAGGCACCTTTGCATTTATACCAGTTCCCGAGCCTTTTGCTGCAGTCCCCACTTCTATTGAGCCCATTCTTGCATCCATAGGGTTTGATTCCTCGTGGCCTCCTAGCATCCAATGCCCGACGCTGGTGCTAACTCAAACACCTTCTCTGCTTGAGGATCCTAACCTAGCCATCCTTCTAACTAAGAATGCTTTGAGGCTCGAGAACTATCATCGCCTGAACGAGGTCGAGACGGATGAGCTTTTTAACAATGTTATGCATTCTGCTCTAGAGAGTGCCCTCTATGCCTATATGGCCAGGGAGCATAATAAGGTCTTAAGGTGAGATTTCAGGGCTTAAGAGACAGATAGAAGATTCCTGGCAGAGGAGTGCTCGAGGCTAAAGACTCGGGTTGATGAGGTGGAAGGCACAATGAAGTAGACTCTGGAGTCAATGGATAAGCTCCAGACTGAGCTGGGTGAGACCAATGCTTCCAAACTGGCCCTGGAGAATAAGGCAAAGAGCGCTGAGGATCAAGTGGCCCTGCTTCATCACCAAGTGCAGGAACTACAGTCTCAGGCTGAAGAGGCCCGAGTCGCCTCCACCAGGATCGTTGAGCTTAAAGCAGAATTTTAAGAGACGATAGCCTAGGTGGGGAGATATTCATACAAGGCCAAGACTCTATCAAGAAGGAGCTTCTCAGGTATTTCCCTGCAGAGAATTTATCCTAGATCGATGACATCTTCCCTAATGAGGAGAATGAGGATGAGGATGGGCAGGACAAAGAAGGATTAATTGAAGATAACCCTCCTAACCTGACTTCTAGTGTAATAGCCCATGATGAATCTGTAACAGAAGCTCGGGAGGAAGCGACTAATGATGTCCCTCCTACCCTGTAATAAGTCTTTTATTTGAATAAATAATATTTTATTTTGACAGTTTTGTATGATCAATATTCAGCCATAAATCTTGTCTACTCAAGTCTTAAATGATTTCTTTTTAAAGGACTGTTAAGGGATTAACACCCGACCATCATAGTGATGATAAAATAAATAACTTGAAAACTTT